>NC_053391.1:380962172-381262172 GCF_905171765.1 Bufo bufo
AATACTTCCAGAAACCATTGTCAGTGAACACAATCCGCCTTGCCATCCGCCGTTGCCAGCTGAAACTCTACAGTGCAAAGAAGAAGCCATTTCTAAGCAAGATCCACAAGCTCAGGCGTTTTCACTGGGCCAGGGATCATTTAAAATGGAGTATGGCAAAATGGAAGACTCGATTCAAGTTCTTTTTGGAAATCTGGGACGCCATGTCATCCGGACCAAAGAGGACAAGGACAACCAAAGTTGTTATCAACGCTCAGTTCAGAAGCCTGCATCTCTGGTGGTATGGGGTTGCATGAGTGCGTGTGGCATGGGCAGCTTGCCTATCTGGAAAGGCACCATCAATGCAGAAAAATATATTCAGGTTCTAGAACAACATATGCTCCCATCCAGACGTCATCTCTTTAAGGGAAGACCCTGCATTTTTCAACAAGAAAATGCCAGACCACATTCTGCATCAATCACAACATCATGGCTGCGTAGGAGAAGGATCCGGGTACTGAAATGGCCAGTCTGCAGTCCAGATCTTTCACCTATAGAGAACATTTGGTGCATCATAAAGAGGAAGGTGCAACAAAGAAGGCCCAAGATGATTGAACAGTTAGAGGCCTGTATTAGACAAGAATGGGAGAGCATTCCTATTTCTACACTTGAGAAACTGGTGTTCTCAGTCCCCAGACGTCTGTTGGGTGTTGTAAGAAGAAGGGGAGATGCCACACAGTGGTGAAAATGGCCTTGTCCCAACTTTTTGGGGATTTGTTGACACCATGAAATTCTGATTCAACATATTTTTCCCTTAAAATGGTACATTTTCTCAGTTTAAACTTTTGTTCTGTGATTTATGTTCTATTCTGAATAAAATATTAGAAGTTGGCACCTCCACATCATTGCATTCAGTTTTTATTCACGATTTGTATAGTGTCCCAACTTTTTTGGAATCCGGTTTGTATTTGACACTGCTGTACTTCTTCCCGGGTCAGACAGGCCACTTCTGCGCGCGCCTGTGTTCATTCGGCGCAGGCGCTCTGAGATGAGGAAGCTTGCCTCCTCAGAACTCCCTCAGTGCGCCTGCGCCGATGACATCACCGAAAGAGAAGACGTCATCGGCGCAGGCACACTGAGGGAGTGCTGAGGAGGCGAGCCTCCTCATCTCAGAGCGCCTGCGCCGAATGAACACAGGCGCGCGATTTTTGAAATGCTGACAGGGCCGGCCGGAGGAGGAGATCTCGGCTGGCCCTGTCAATCAACACGACGAGGGGGCGGTTTTTTGCGGCGGCTACCAGCAAGTAGACCCCCTATTAGCTGGTAGAGACCTAATTTACATATTATAAAAGTTAGTTTTTATAAGAAACTGCTGAAGGAAAGTAAGTAAGACCATTATATTTTCATATATCGCAGTATAAGGAATTTAACTAGCCCAAAAAAAAAAAATGACTTTAGTGGGGTGACAGAAGTCCTTTAAGACCACTTTCACACTCACAATCACACCCACCACAGCGCTGCCCCCCCCCCCCCCCCCCAGGGAAGGAAGGATTTGTCAGCCGAACCACCCATATGCATCACCATCTATGTAAGAGTACGGAGGAGACTTGTCCTTATAACATAAGACTGCACTCTTCTTTTCATATTAATAATAATAAGCCCACTGCTCACCACATTTCCCCTTTCCTGTAGGTAATATTTTTACTCATGCTATTTCAGGCGCTGGCCTCGCTTGTAGCCAGAGTCCCCAAATTTTCTCAAATTTCTCTGCGTTGCCTCTCGCCATAAACGTTAGTTTAATACATCGGCAAAACCGCATCTATAATTTGGATCCACTTTTGTACCGACTGGACCGCCGAAGGTTTCCAGTTCAGTGAAATGACCTTCCTGGCGTAGAACATTAAAAGTCTATACAGCATCCTAGCATGCTTAGTTTGGATCAGATCATTCACTAGTCCCAATAAGCTATTCTCTGGGGAGCATACTGCTGGTAACCCTAATTTCTCATTAAGAAATTTGTGAATTCCTGACCAAAACTGTGCTATCACTGGACAACTCCATATCATGTGAATCAAGGTTCCCCTTTCTGTGCCACATCTAGAGCATTGAGGAGTATCCAATTTACGCATACGATGTAGCCTTACTGGAGTCAGGTATGTGCGATGCAGCCATTTAGCCTGTATTAATTGGTCCCTTGCACTGATTACCGAGTGCCTCCAAGTGTGCATTAGTTCTTTCTCGTGCCTATTCTCCAATTGCAGAATATCCACCTTCCACCTATCTCCCACATTTAGATAAGGGGGATGAGGCCTGCAACATCAGTTCCGCATAGAAGGAAGAAACTGGTTTACACAACTCTCTCAATCGAGCAACCTTTTCAATGGATCTATATTCTAGCTTAATGGGATCCTTACCAAATTGTTTAGTACATGCATGTCTAAGGGCTCTTTCACACCTGCGTTCTTTTCTTCCGGCATAGAGTTCCGTCGTCGGGGCTCTATGCCGGAAGAATCCTGATCAGGATTATCCCCATGCATTCTGAATGGAGTGAAATCCGTTCAGGATGCATCAGGATGTCTTCAGTTCCGGAACGGAACATTTTTTGGCCGGAGAAAATACCGCAGCATGCTGCGCCTTTTGCTCCGGCCAAAAATCCGGAACACTTGCCGCAAGGCCGGATCCGGAATTAATGCCCATTGAAAGGCATTGATTCGGATCCGGCCGTAAGCTAAACGTCATTTCGGCGCATTGCCGGAGCCGACATTTAGCTTTTTCTGAATGGTTACCATGGCTGCCGGGACGCTAAAGTCCTGGCAGCCATGGTAAAGTGTAGCGGTGAGCGGGGGAGCAGCATACTTACCGTCCGTGCGGCTCCCCGGGCGCTCCAGAGTGACGTCAGGGCGCCCCACGCTCATGGATGACGTGTCGCATGAATCACGTCATCCATGCGCATGGGGCGCTCTGACGTCATTCTGGAGCGCCCCAGGAGCCGCACGGACTGTAAGTATACCGCTCCCCCGCTCCCCGCTCCTACTATGGCAACCAGGACTTTAATAGCGTCCTGGCTGCCATAGTAACACTGAAAGCATTTTGAAGACGGTTCCGTCTTCAAATGCTTTCAGTACACTTGCGTTTTTCCGGATCCGGAGTGTAATTCCGGCAAGTGGAGTACACGCCGGATCCGGACAACGCAAGTGTGAAAGAGCCCTAAGTTGGAAGTATCTAAACAAACTAGATTTGGGAATCTGAAATTCTTCCCTGAAGTCTCTAAATGTCTTGAAGTTTCCCTCTACGTATAGTTGGGTAGCGTACTTCACCCCATGTCGCGGCCAGAACTCAAACTCCTGCAGCTTATACAATTCCTGTAGTCCTTGATTACGCCACAACGGCGTCACCGGGGACAACTCCCCTCTGTCTTCCCCATTCTTGTTCACCTGTACAGTTTTCCCCCAAATAGTTAATGCCGCCAACATATTGGAGGTAAGACATCTAACTGGGTATTTACCCTCCCTATATATGAAGTTTGTTAAAGCTTCATATGACCCCAACAATTCAGCCTCCAGAACAGTCGCTGGATTATTGGCGTCTGCTCTGATCCACCAACTGGCATATGTCAGCTGCACTGCTTGGTAGTACTTGTACATATCAGGGAGAGCCAAACCACCCCTGACATAAGACGCTTTCAGCGTATCTCTAGCAATTCTGGGCTGTGTATTGGGCCATAGGAAGGGAGTCAGTAATTTATCAATCGCCTCAAAATGGTATTTCTTTAAAAGCTCCGGCGCCGCCCTATACATACACTCACCTAAAGAATTATTAGGAACACCATACTAATACGGTGTTGGACCCTCTTTTGCCTTCAGAACTGCCTTAATTCTACGTGGCATTGATTCAACAAGGTGCTGATAGCATTCTTTAGAAATGTTGGCCCATATTGATAGAATAGCATCTTGCAGTTGATGGAGATTTGAGGGATGCACATCCAGGGCACGAAGCTCCCGTTCCACCACATCCCAAAGATGCTCTATTGGGTTGAGATCTGGTGACTGTGGGGGCCATTTTAGTACAGTGAACTCATTGTCATGTTCAAGAAACCAATTTGAAATGATTCGAGCTTTGTGACATGGTGCATTATCCTGCTGGAAGTAGCCATCAGAGGATGGATACATGTTCTCATTCTGTTTACGCCAAATTCGGACTCTACCATTTGAATGTCTCAACAGAAATCGAGACTCATCAGACCAGGCAACATTTTTCCAGTCTTCAACAGTCCAATTTTGGTGAGCTCGTGCAAATTGTAGCCTCTTTTTCCTATTTGTAGTGGAGCTGAGTGGTACCCGGTGGGGTCTTCTGCTGTTGTGGCCCATCCGCCTCAAGGTTGTGCGTGCTGTGGCTTCACAAATGCTTTGCTGCATACCTCGGTTGTAACGAGTGGTTATTTCAGTCAACGTTGCTCTTCTATCAGCTTGAATCAGTCGGCCCATTCTCCTCTGACCGCTAGCATCCACAAGGCATTTTTGCCCACAGGACTGCCGCATACTGGATGTTTTTCCCTTTTCACACCATTCTTTGTAAACCCTAGAAATGGTTGCGCGTGAAAATCCCAGTAACTGAGCAGATTGTGAAATACTCAGACCGGCCCGCCTG
The DNA here is from genome assembly GCF_905171765.1 of Bufo bufo. Taxonomy (NCBI): domain Eukaryota; kingdom Metazoa; phylum Chordata; class Amphibia; order Anura; family Bufonidae; genus Bufo; species Bufo bufo. Next base: position 380,966,799 of record NC_053391.1, read on the forward strand.
GCACCAACAACCATGCCACACTCAAAATTGCTTAAATCACCTTTCTTTCCCATTCTGACATTCAGTTTGGAGTTCAGGAGATTGTCTTGACCAGGACCACCCCCCTAAATGCATTGAAGCAACTGCCATGTGATTGGTTGACTAGATAATTGCATTAATGAGAAATAGAACAGGTGTTCCTAATAATTCTTTAGGTGAGTGTATATAGTAATTTTGGTAACAAGGCCATTTTGAAGATATTTATCCGCCCCACCAGGGAAAGAGGAAGGGCTATCCAAGACTTTAATTTTTGTGTAATATATTCCATAGTCGGAAGCAGATTGAGAGAGGTGAACTGTTCAGGCTCTTTATGTACTATGACTCCCAAATATTTGAACTTATCAACCACTAAGAGTTTTGACCTTGCCGATACTCTCGTATTCTCGGTTTCATCCACCAAATACAACACCGATTTGGCCCAATTAATTTTAAGTCCTGAATACCACCTGTATTCATCTACCACTTCTAGGAGTGTATCTAGTGATTTCTCCGTATCTCCCAAATATACCAACATATCATCGGCGTAAAGTGATAATTCCAAGTGCAATATTCCAACCCTCTATCCCTGGGCTGCTATTTATCAAAATAGATATTGGTTCCACCACCAGAGCGAAGAATAACGGCGACAGTGGGCACCCTTGTCTGGTCCCTCTGCGTAAATGAAAGGGCCTGGATAACGTCCCGTTCACACGCACTCCTGCCGAGGGGTCCGCATATAACAGATGCAGCCATTTCACAGAGTTCTTTGGGAACCCAAACTTTGCTAATACTTCCCATAGAAATTGCCACTCAACAGAATCAAATGCTTTTTCATTGTCTAAAGACACTATTGCCCTATCTCTCTGCGTAAATGAAAGGGCCTGGATAACGTCCCGTTCATACGCACTCCTGCCGAGGGGTCCGCATATAACAGATGCAGCCATTTCACAAAGTTCTTTGGGAACCCAAACTTTGCTAATACTTCCCATAGAAATTGCCACTCAACAGAATTGTCACGGAACCATGAACCAGACGTACAACAAGAGATAAGTGAAAATAAGAAGGCTTTATTGAAAATAAAGCTGTAAAGCAAAAGTCCAAACGGATGGTGAAACCGAGCAGAGTCTTTGCGAAGCCAGAGGTCAGGAACCAGAAGGGTAGTCAGACGAAGCCAGGATCAGGAACCAGCAGGGTAGTCAGACGAAGCCAGGATCAGGAACCAGCAGGGTAGTCAGACGAAGCCAGGATCAGGAACCAGAAGCAGCAGCAGTCTTAGAAGCATGTGAACACAAGAGGACCAAGCAAGGAACTGAAGCCACAGACCTCCTATATATATGAGCTAGGCATCCAGCTCCTCCCAGGGGAAGGAGGAGCCGCAGGGTGGAAGGCTACAAGAAACCCAGAAACCAAGATGGCCGCCAGCACATGTCAAACGAAGGAGAGCAGCAAGCAGGTAAGACCATGACAGTACCTCCCCCTCAAGGGCCCCTCCTCCGCGGAGCACAAAACGGTTTCTGAGGGAAGCGTGCGTGGAAGGCTCGGAGCAAGGCAGGAGCATGGACATCTGCGGAGGGAACCCAGGAACGCTCCTCTGGACCATAACCACGCCAATGGACCAAAAACTGCAACCGACCGCGGACCAGGCGTGAGTCCAGGATATTGCTCACCTCATATTCCTCACGATTGCCCACTTGGACCGGACGAGGCCGAGGAACCGAGGAAGTGAAACGATTACACACCTGTGGCTTCAACAGGGAGACATGAAACACGTTGGAGATCCGCATGCCAGGAGGAAGCGCAAGGGCATAGGCTACCGGGTTTACCCTGCGAAGCACTCGGAAGGGACCAACAAAGCGAGGCGCCAGCTTGGGAGTGGGCACTCGAAGGTTGAGGTTGCGGGTGGACAACCATACACGGTCTCCGACCTGGTAGGAAGGAGCAGGCGCTCGTCTGCGATCAGCCTGGAGTCTCTGGCGCTGCGCAGAGACCTCAAGGGACTTCTGGATCTGTACCCAAGAAGCACGTAGGACGGAAAGGTGATCCTCCACAGCCGGAATATCCTGGGGAGAGAATACCTCCGGTAACACGGCAGGTTGGAACCCATAATTGGCCATGAAGGGAGACGTCCCAGAGGAAGAGTTCACCGCCGTGTTCCTGGCAAACTCAGCCCAAGGCAGGAGGTCAACCCAATTGTCTTGGTGATCGGAGACATAGCAACGAAGGAATTGCTCCAAGGCCTGATTGGATCGTTCTGCGGCCCCATTGGACTGAGGGTGGTAGGCCGAGGAGAAGGAGAGATGAATCCCCAACTGGGAGCAAAAGGCGCGCCAGAACCTGGACACAAACTGACTCCCCCGATCCGACACAATCTCCTTAGGCAAACCGTGCAACCGGAAGACCTCCCTGGCAAAAATCGTGGCCAACTCTTGTGCAGAGGGTAACTTCTTGAGAGGAACACAGTGGCACATTTTGGAAAACCGATCCACAATCATGAGAATGACCGTATGGCCTCGGGATGCAGGGAGGTCCACAATGAAATCCATCCCCAGGTGTGACCATGGGCGCTCCCCGGTGGCTATGGGTTGCAGAAGGCCCAACGGAAGGTGCCGAGGGGACTTACTCTGGGCACAAACGGAGCATGCCGCTACATATGCGGCGATGTCGGAACGTAGGGAAGGCCACAAGAACAGACGTGAAACAGCCCAGGACAGGTGATTCTTTCCAGGATGCCCCGCGGTCTTGGAGTTATGGTAGGTTCGCAACAACCGAGTGCGCAACTCCTCAGGCACAAAACATCTGCCGTTGGGTCTCCCAGAGGGAGCACCAGATTGAGCCGCCAAAATCTGCTCACCCAGGGGAGAGGTCAGGCTGGTGCGAATGGCGGCCAGGATCTGATTCGGAGGTATGACCGAAGTCGGAATCGACTCCTCCCTGGACAGCTCGGAGTACTGCCGTGATAAGGCATCCGCCCTGATGTTCTTGGAACCGGGTAGGTAGGAGACCACGTAATTAAAACGTGACAAGAACAGAGCCCATCTGGCCTGACGTGGTGTCAATCTCTTGGCCTCAGAAAGGTAGGTCAGATTCTTGTGGTCCGTCAGGATGAGAACCGGAACCACCGAACCCTCGAGCAAGTGCCTCCATTCTTTAAGGGCCTGCACGATGGCCAATAACTCCCTGTCACCAATCTGATAGTTGCACTCCGCGGAAGACAGTTTCCGGGACTATAACCCACAAGGAAGCAGAGGACCCTCTGGTGTTCTACGCTGAGACAGAAGGGCGCCTACTCCCGTCTCAGACGCGTCCACCTCGAGGACAAAGGGCAACCCAGGGTTGGGATGCGACAGAATCGGAGCCGACACAAAGGCGGACTTTAGGGCCTCAAAAGCTCGGATGGCCTCGAGCGGCCAGACCTGGGAATTACTGCCCTTCCTGGTCAGATCCGTGAGAGGCTTGGCCAGCATGGAAAAGTCCCTGATGAACTTCCGATAATAATTGGCGAAGCCCAAAAAGCGCTGCAGGGAACGAAGACCACTGGGCTGGGGCCACTGTAAGACAGCCGAAACCTTCTCAGGATCCATGGAGAACCCCTCAGCGGAAATGATGTAACCTAAGAAGGTTACCTGGGATCGGTGAAATTCGCATTTCTCAAGCTTACCGAACAGCTTGTTCTCTCGTAACCGTTGCAACACTCGTCTGACATCCAGAATGTGGGCCTCCATGGATTCAGAATATACCAAGATGTCATCCAAATAGACTACCACACACTGCTGCAACAGGTCACGGAAAACATCGTTGATGAATTCCTGAAAGACTGCGGGCGCATTGCACAACCCAAAGGGCATAACCAAGGATTCGTAATGACCGGTCCTGGTGTTAAACGCGGTCTTGCACTCATCGCCCGCCTTGATCCTTACCAGGTTATATGCCGCCCTCAGGTCGAGTTTGGTAAAGACCGTGGCCCCTTTAAGGCGATCGAACAGCTCGGAAATCAAGGGTATCGGGTAAGCGTTCTTGATCGTGATGCGATTGAGACCCCTGTAATCGATGCAAGGCCTCAACTCACCGCCCTTCTTTTTCACAAAGAAAAATCCAGCCCCTGCCGGGGACGAAGATTTGCGAATGTGTCCGCGTGAAAGCGCCTCCCTCACGTACTCCTCCATGGCCTCATTCTCCGCTACCGACAGTGGATAGACTTTGCCACGAGGAGGAACGGCACCAGATTGTAACTCTATGGCACAATCGTATGGGCGGTGCGGAGGTAGGGCAACCGCGCGCACCTTATCGAATACATCCCGGTACTCCTCGTATTCAGGAGGCAACAGAGAGTCCGAGGAAGTACACAGCAACTTGACAGACCCATGGATGCAACTAGCCCCACACTGCGGTGACCACGAGAGGATCTCGACCGATCTCCAATCGAAAGTCGGATTATGCTTCTGGAGCCAGGGGTACCCCAAGACCACCGAGTAGTGTGGAGACGAAATAACCTGGAGGCAGACTGACTCTCTGTGAACGGCACCAATGGCTATCCCCACTGGAAGGGTCTCATGAGTCACGTGTGGCGGCAGAAGGGGTCTGCCATCTATCGCCTCAAGAGCCAGTGGGGAACCTCGAGCCTGCAGAGGAATGGAATTGGCGGCAGCGAACACACTATCAATGAACAAACCACCAGCACCAGAGTCCACCAACGCCTGGGTCGTCACCGAGCCCCCGACCCAGGAGAGGACAACAGTGATCAGTGGTTTGTCAACACGGGAAACCGGGGACGAGGAGACTCCACCCAAGATCTGCCCCCGACAGGATCTCAGGGTACGAGCGTTTCCCGGACGGTTCGGACATGCCAACCGAAAATGCCCACCGAGACCACAGTACATGCATCGGCCCTCGCGTCTCCGGAGTGCCCTCTCCCCCTCGGACAGGCGAGCAAACCCCAGCTGCATGGGTTCACCCCCAGACAAGTCATCCCCAGGAGGCGTGGGAGGAGAGGGAGGCACGGGTGGGACAGCAAACGTAGGCACCAATCTGTTAGAAGACCTCCGCAGGTTCTCCTTAAAGGAAGGTCTCTCCCTGAGTCTGGTGTCAATCAAAATCAGGAAAGAAATAAGAGACTCGAGCTCAACTGGTAGGTCCTTAGCTGCAACCTCATCCTTCAAGGCATCCGAGAGACCATGAGAGAAAGCAGCGACCAGAGCCTCATTATTCCAGCCCACCTCTGCTGCCAGGGTACGAAACTCAATGGCATATTCAGCTACGGATCGTGAACCCTGTCTGATGGACATAAGAAGCTTCGCAGCAGAGGCAGCACGAGCCGGCACATCGATTACCTTCCGAAGAGAAGCAACAAAACCGGAAAACTCGGCAACCACCGGATTGTTGTTCTCCCATAAAGGGCTGGCCCAGGCCAAGGCCTTGTCCGAGAGCAGCGAGATCAAGAAGCCCTCCTTTGATCTCTCAGTAGGAAAGGCATGTGGCAGCAACTCGAAATAAATGCCCACCTGGTTAAGGAAACCTCGGCACTGAGTTGGCTCTCCCCCAAAGCGCTGTGGAAGAGGGGCAGAACCGGTCATACCCCGAAACACCGCAGGCGCAACAACAGGTGTCGGGGTAGACTCTGGCGCAACAACCGGAGCGGCAGTAGGAGCGAGCCCAGGAGCGACAACCGACCCATCGGCAACGGGAGCGAAATGAGCCGTGCGTTCAAGCAGGGTTTGCAACGCCACAGCGAACCGACCCAACAGGTGATCCTGCTGATCAAGTCTGGCAACCAGCGTGGGTAGCGAGGATGGCCCTGTACCGTCAGAATTCATGGCTTGGTCCTAATGTCACGGAACCATGAACCAGACGTACAACAAGAGATAAGTGAAAATAAGAAGGCTTTATTGAAAATAAAGCTGTAAAGCAAAAGTCCAAACGGATGGTGAAACCGAGCAGAGTCTTTGCGAAGCCAGAGGTCAGGAACCAGAAGGGTAGTCAGACGAAGCCAGGATCAGGAACCAGCAGGGTAGTCAGACGAAGCCAGGATCAGGAACCAGCAGGGTAGTCAGACGAAGCCAGGATCAGGAACCAGCAGGGTAGTCAGACGAAGCCAGGATCAGGAACCAGAAGCAGCAGCAGTCTTAGAAGCATGTGAACACAAGAGGACCAAGCAAGGAACTGAAGCCACAGACCTCCTATATATATGAGCTAGGCATCCAGCTCCTCCCAGGGGAAGGAGGAGCCGCAGGGTGGAAGGCTACAAGAAACCCAGAAACCAAGATGGCCGCCAGCACATGTCAAACGAAGGAGAGCAGCAAGCAGGTAAGACCATGACAAGAATCAAATGCTTTTTCATTGTCTAAAGACACTATTGCCCTATCTCCCACATTGTCATGTTGAACCTGCAGGTTGGTATAAAGTCTCCTGAGATTTATATCAGTTGACTTCCCAGGCATGAAACTGGACTGGTCTGGGCCCACGAAGGATAGAATAATCCCTGACAGACGCGATGCCAGGACCTTCGCCAGTATTTTAGCGTCTAGATTTATGAGGGAAATAGGGCGATAGGAGCTACACTGTTCTGCTGGTCTCCCAGGCTTATGGATTACTACTATGATAGCTTCAGAGAACGATGGAGGTAACATTGAGACTTCCAGCGAGTAGGTAAATAATTCACTCAATCTCTCACTAAGCTTCTCCGCATTTAACTTGTACCATTCTGCAGGAAACCCATCTGGACCCGGGGTTTTATGTGGTGTCATGGAGCTTATAAGGCAGCCTGAATTTCTAAGGGTGTAATTGGAGAGTCCAGCATTCGCTTATCTGTCCTAGATAGTTGTGGAAACTTCAGCCTACCCAGATAATCCTGTATCTCTTCCAGAGTATACACAAGAGTGGAAGAATATAAATTGGTGTAATATCTAGCAAATTGAACACAAATCTCCTCAGGTCTATAGACCTCGGACCCTGAGTCCGTTTTTATCATTGCCACCACAGTCTGCGGATTCTCAGCCTTGGCCAAATATGCTAATGCCTTCCCGTTCTTATCTCCATCAGAGAATCCTATCTGCCTTTGTGCAAGAAGTCTCTTCTGCGTATACTCCGCAAGATGTAGCTTATACTCCTTTGAATGGCTAACCATTCCTCTCTACATTCCCTAGAGGGATCACTAATGAAAGCCTCATCTGCCAGTCTGCTTTCTATCCCAGCCCGGGTGATTTGCAACTGCACCCTGTGCGTAGCTATAGCTGCTATATACGCTCCCCTTAGAGTGGTTATTTAGAACTGCCTTCCAGGCCTCCCATTCTGTTATCGGGTCAGTGGATCCCTCATTAGACTTCCAGTATTCCTCTAGCTGAGTGCTACAGGACGACTCTACCGGGATCACCTGCAGCCATACCGGATTCAATCTCCATACCCTCTCTGGTTTTTCTATGGCTTGAGACAAAACAATCTGTAAAGGGGCATGATCCGAGATACCCTGTGGCAGATATGTCACCCACCCGTACCAAGGGTAGAGCATCCTGACTCCCAAAAGCCAAATCAATGCGTGACATACTATCCCCCGAAGCCTCTTGACAGGAGAATTGCTTAAGGGACGGGTTCCTCCATCTCCAAATTTCTGTCAGATTGTGTGCTTGCGCCCAGTGAACTAGAGCTGCATTGTGTCTATGTGGAGGTCTCAATCTATCAAGTTGGCTATCTAATACTGCATTAAAATCCCCTAGTATTACAAATAGGGCCAGACAGGCCACCTTTAATGGGAATTTTACTTTTACATTCTGCATTTCATCTGACAGTTTATTTTCCTCAGTAAATACAGTGGAGAATTTTTTTTTTTATTTAATAGCTTTGCTTTCTCCTCATCACTCTCTGCAACTCCCCCCTTATCATTCTGTAACGGGCCGACACCTTCAGATTTATACTTTTTACCATTTATATAATTGAAGAACATTTTAGGGTTAGTTTTACTCTCTCTGTCTCCAGTTTGGCTGCTTTTATTTTGTCTATTACATACTCTATTTTTTTTCCTTATAGTTTTTCAATGCTTCCTTGCAACCCTCCAGTTTTAGTGATTTAAATGCTTTCTTTTTGTCCTTTATTGCTTCCATTACATTTCTATTTATGCACATTATTTTTTTCTTGTTCGACACCCTTTCATTCCCATAAGGTATGTAGCTCTCACAATTAGAGTTTAGGATGCTTTTAAAAATATCCAATTTAGCTTTTTTGAAGTTTGGTATTTTTGTGCCTCCCTGAAGAAACACTTTTTTGAATGACAATTGGAAGGTTATTATTTTATGGTCACTATTTCCCAGGTGTCCTCCAACTTGCAAATCTGTTGTTCTGTCAGGTCTATTGGTTAGAACTAAGTCCAGTATGGCTGTCCCTCTAATCCGCTTTGTGGCTTCTTTCTGCCCAGGCTCATCAGTTGTAAGACAGTACAATATAATTGTGACGCAGAACAATATATCAGACACATTAGTTTGTGATCAATTGACTTTTTTTAAATTATCATTGAAATTTTGTTTTAGAAAAATTGGCAATTTAGACAGAGTTAAGTACAATATAATTGTGACACACTAGACACACTAGTCTGTGATCAACTAAAAAAAATTGTAATAACTGTGATGAAGAACAATATGTCAGACACACTAGTCTTTGATCAACTGATTTTTTTGAAACTATGTTTGAAAATTTGTTTTAGAAAAATTAGGCATTTAGTACAATACAACTGTGAAACAGACCAATACATTAAATATACCAGTCTGCGGACAACAGATTTTTTTAAATTAACTTTGAAAAATAAAAAAGTTAATTGGACAGAGTCCAGCACACTATAACTGTTATACAGAAAAATACATCAGACACACTAGTCTGTGATCAACTGCATTTTTTCATTAACTTTGAAAAACATTTTTTTTAAATGGCCAGTACAGAGTCCAGTACACTATAATTATGACATGCACCAATACGTTAGACACACTGGTCTGCGATGAACTACATTTTTAAATATAATTTAAAATAATAAATATGTTAGGCATACTCTATGAGTAACTGATCTTTTTAAATCAAATTTTGCAAATCTTCTTCAACCTTCTATCTTGATATGCTATATTGAGTGATTTGTGCAAGTTCATTTGAAACCGAAGTTTTTGGAAATTCGTAACAAATTTGATTCATGTAGAATCCATTTGCTCCTCTCGCTTCTCTCTCCGTCTCTCCCTCTCAATAGATAATAATTTTAAATTTAAAGAGGCTCTATCACCAGGGTCAACCCTATTAAGCCTGGCATACTACCTGGAAGGGCTCATCATGCTGATTAAAACAATACCTTTCTTTTGTCTGTATGCTAAACATCTACAGAGATATATGCGTTTTTAATCAGGAGGCGGGGCTGAATCCTTTGAGCACTGCTTTGTAGCACCGTCAGTGCTCTTCACACTCCCCCCCCCCTTAATTGACAGGGCTAGACATCAGCATGCTGAGGGCAGAGCTGTGTCCTAACATGTACATATCATGCAAAATATGTACTATAGCTTCACCACACTGAGATCTGCTTAGAAAGCTAAGTCTACATATTACTTCTTTATTCACAGGAAGAATATATAATTATAAAGACACTAGTAATGTGTATTAGCTTATAAGCATATAAGCATAGAAAAAAAGATTTTCTCTTTGTGGAAAGGCTATAGCTCAGTGATACGTGCATGGTTTTGCATGTAGAGATCTCAAGTTTGAATCTTGGTTGAGACTTCAAAGTTTTTCTTCAGATATTTTTCCTTCAGATATTTATATTTTTTATTTCTTCCACATTACACCGATAACACAATTCTATATCCTTATGATATTGAGAATAGTGTTTAAAAGGCTTATAAATATTACTGGTTTCTTTATAATCATATAGTGTGCCTGTAAATCAATAATAGATTTTGGGTTCCTAAGCAAAAAAATAAAAAATCCCTATTCTCAATATAGTAAGGCTTTTTATTGTTATTATATGATTATATATTATTTATTATGGTATATCCTTTTATTACAGGTTAAATGAGAGAGAAACAAAATAACAGAAAAAAAGTCTATGTTTGTCCTGGGACTTGACATTATGATTTCTAAATGTAAGGCCTCCTGCACAGGAATGTGTGCGCCCCGTGGCCGTGCTGCGGCCTGCAATGCACGAACACCAACCGTGGGGCAGCAGCAGCAGATCGCGGACCCATTCATCTTAATGGGTCCGCGATCCGGCCGTTCCGCAAAAGGATAGGACATGTTCTATCTTTTTACGGAACGGAAGTACGGGACGAAACCCCACGGAAGCACTCCGTAGTGCTTCTGTAATGTTCCGTTCCGTGCTTCCGTTCCGCACCATTCCGTATCTCTGGATTTGCGGACCCATTGAAGTGAATGGGTCTGCATCCGTGATGCGGAATGCACACGGAACGGTGCCCGTGTATTGCGGATCCGCAAATGCGGTCCGCAATACGGCCACAGGACACCTACGGTTGTGTGCAGGAGGCCTAAGACTAAGGGCCAGATTTATCATTAGCTTAGGTCAGAATAATGGAGTTAAAAAGTCCCAAAAAAAGTCCCAAACGCTAAAACTGCGCACAAATTTGCGACTTTTTTCTGCTCTGCACTATGCTCGCCAGTTTTCTGAAAGTGGGCATGTTTTCTTATGTAAATAAATCTCTAGACAGATTTACTATTGGGACTATTTAAAAAGTCGCAAAAAAGTCGCAATTTCACTCTAGTGAGGACCATGCTTATCTTATGAGACTTTTTAATAGAACATGCAACTTTTTCATAAAAACGTGCGACTTTTTCATAAAGATGTGCGACTTTTGTAAAGCTGCTTACTGACGGATAAACTGCTACCGTCAAACCACATTTATTACAGTCTTAAAGGGCCGATCATAAATCTGACTTGGCTAAAACTGACTTTAGCCATATGTGAAAGTGGAGTGAGCTGTCAGAGTAATGATAAATCTGGCCCTAAGTATTTACCACCACAGAGGTATGTGTTTTTTCTATGCTTATAAGCTAACACATATTACTAGTGTTTTTATAATCATATATTGTGCTTGTGAATAAAGCAGTAATATTAGCTTTCTGAGCATATCTCAGTGTAGTGAAGCTATAGTACATAGTGTGAATGATATGTAGATTGCTAGGACATAGGTCTAGAACACAGCTCTCCCCTTAGCATGCTTGTGTCTAGCCCTGTCAATCAAGGGGAGGGGGGAGTATGCAGAGCACATGTGAGTTACAAATCAGTGCTCAAAGGATTCAGCCCCACCTTGTCCTGCTCCAAGCATCTCATTTGCATATGAATACATGCAGATATCTCTGCAGCTGTTTAGCATACAGACAAAAGAAAGGTATTGTTTCAATCAGCATGATGAACCATACCAGGCAGCATACAGTACCTGGTTCAATAGGGTTGATCCTGCTGACAGAGCCTCTTTAAATACTATGAACACCTAATTTTTTTCACTTGGTCTTTATTAAAGTCTATAGTACTATACCGCATATCTCTTGCATGTGCCTTTTGAATCCCATCCATTACTTTAGCAATAACAATGCCTGGGTAAATATGATACATATAGATGTAGAGACCTTATCTTGTAGAGAACAAGATAAGATGGCAATTCTGCCTAAATTCCAAGTGGAACTATGTATGTCAAAATGTATTACCTAGTAGCAAAGCTATAGGTGCACATATATCAGTTGTGTCTGGCTAGCTGTTTTATGCTAGAGCCAGACACAACTGAAGTATGAGTACAGGACCTTCGTATACTTTAGTGCACTGGTCCAGGATCCATAGCCTGAAAGTGGCAGACAGAAAAACACTGTGTGCTATATTTTTCTATTTGTCATTATGAGACATCTGCCATTAACCCTGATGACAAAAGTGCTTAGGGTGCAGCAGCCTTTCTTTAGTTAATGGTCTTGCAGGCAGGGAAGTAGGAATCTCAGTCATCTGACAACTGTCTTGTTTTCATGGCCATATTTAGTTTAGGCTACTTTCACACTAGTGTTTTGGCTTTCCGTTTGTGAGATCCGTTCAGGGCTCTCAAAAGCGGTCCAAAATGGATCAGTTTTGCACTAATGCATTCTGAATGATAAAGGATCCGCTCAGAATACATCAGTTTGCCTCCGTTCAGTCACCATTCCTCTCTGGAGGCCTGCAGCGTTTTGCTGTCCGCCTGATGAAGCGTAGCCAAACGGCACACAATGTAAGTCAATGGGGACGGATCCGTTTTCTCTGACACAATGTTGCACAATAGAAAACGGATCCGTCTCACATTGACTTTCAATGGTGAATGTTCATAACAACTGCAATAAAAAACTATGGCACATGGTATTGTGGTGCACTTTCTGATCATGCAACACACTGCTGGAGTAAAACAGAGCATAAAACATCCTAGAAGGTCATGTATAAGTTTTGGGTTATCTGCACCAAATGATTTATTGTGGTTAAGGGCAATGAGCAACCCCAAAACAGGTCTGAAAAAGGCATTGACCTTACTACCTATCCCTTCCCAACTCCAGAGGGAGAACTCACAGCAGAGAAGTGTTGTTTGTGTCCTGCAGGAAGCAGATGAATAGTCAACCCCTATTATGGACAGACAGGTGGTCTGTCCGAAGAGAACTGCCATCCAGATTGTACTTGAATCTGCTTGGTTAGAGCCAGACTGGTGCAGAGGAACAACGGTAAAGGTATTATTTGCTCTTAAATTATTAATGGTTCAAAAAGTGAGGTTATGCACTATGTGTGGGCAACCTGTTATTTTCACACCTGCATTTAAAAGTTTAATACAACTATTACTTTTGGACTGATGCTCTTATTGTTCTTTTATAGTTGCTCTATAGATTTTCCTTATGGTTCCTGCATTGATGCTATGAGAGATCCAGGTCATCAATCACAATCTGCTGCAAGTAAAAAGTGATGTGAAAATCAATTATACTCTGCCTTTTAGTGAAGTTGTATTGAAGATAAAATGAATAAAAGGACGCTTTGGTAAATGTACACATCCTGAACTATGAGCTAGCCAGAAATGTGAAGGTTTGTCAAAATTGAAGACTGACCATGTTTATATTTAGCGATGAGCGAATTTAAAAAAAATTCGGTGCGCCGAATTTTTTGGGAAAAATTTGGTTCGATACGAATATATTTGTGGTGAATTACGTAAAAAAAACTGCTATTTCCTGGCTGCAGACAGCCTTTATAGTGGTGTAGAACACTGTGCCTTGCAGTAACACACATAGAGAGTCTGCTATGGTAGTGAAATAATACTGTGAGTCTGTATGACATGCAGATGACAGGCGTTGCTCTTAACCACCTGCCATCTGGGCGATTTGCCCCCTTCCTGACCAGGCCAAATTTTGCAAAACTGACATATCTCACTTTATGTGGTAATAACTTTGGAACGCCTTTATTTATCCAAGTGATTCAGAGATTGTTTTCTCGTGACACATTGTACTTCATGATAGTCATAAATTTGAGTCAAAATATTTCACCTTTATTTATGAAAAAATCCCAAATTTACCCAAAAATTTGAAAAATTTGCAATTTTCTAAATTTCAATTTCTCTGCTTTTATTTTTTTTGATAAATATATATTTTTATTTTCCAAATCATGATATTAGTACATAAAACAGTAATAATCACAACGGTATGCCTAGCATGGCAATCATAAACATCCTTACAAGAAGAAAAATTCCATACAACATCCTAAGAACACCCTCACGACAATATACAGTAATAACTATATCCACTCCCCCCCCCCCCATTGGCTGCCGTCCACTCCATTCATCAATATATAAAATAATATTAATTATGGCTATGTAGATCTGCGTGCAATTCTCCGTTTCCTTTCAATGTCCTCATAAACTCTAATTTTTTGAAGATATGAACCCCACTCCCTTGTTGAGGGCGGGGAGACAGAGCCCCAATACTTTATCAATATAGCTTTAGCGACCATCAATCCCCGCATCCAAATCCGTCTGACCTGGGCCGGAACTTCCACTTCTGACCCACATTCTCCAAAAAGCACTATCAAACTCAATTCATTGAGCTCTCCCTTTGTAGGGTAGCGAAAACCTCATCCCAATAGCTTCTTATTTTGCTGCAGCTCCAAAGCAAGTGGACATAGTCCGCATTAATATATCCACATTTGGAGCAGCAGCAATCCCGATCTTTATTTTGGGGAAATTTTCCCTGGATTTTAGGCGTATAGTAAAGTCTATGGAGGATCTTAAATTGGATTAACCTGTGCGCACTGGAAACTGACGCCCTTCTCACATTCCTATAAATAGTAGACCACTGTAGTGGGGGGCAATTCAACTCTTGCTCCCACTTATTTGTGCTTTTGAAAGGTGTAACAGTTGCCAGTGCAATTCGGAGTTTTGCATAAAGACTGGATAACTTCACTTTTTCATACTTCTGAGCGTCACAAAAATCAAAGAATATATTCTCTCGTGGAAAAAAGGGGCCTCTATTCCTAGAGGCTTCAAATATATGTTTCAAACGTGAATACATAAATAAATCTAATGGTGAACTATCAGTAAAAGCAAATTCCAAAAGTGATTTAAACTGACCCATATAAAAAAGGTCAGACACCCTATTGATACCATTACGTACCCAATAACCAAAATCTGTAATTTTGAAGAACTCCTCCAGCCCCCTGTTCTCCCACAGAGGGGTGAAAACAAACGGACCGGAAGATTTAAGGATCTTCTTCAGTCTGTTCCAAACCCTCTGCAGTGAGCACGGGATCAGCAAGGACCTCCTCATTCCCATAAACCCATTCTCCAAACATACAAAAATATTATCAACTGGTTTATCAAAAAGTTTCTAGTACCACAATCTAGTAGTACCACAATCGCCGGCAGGTGGCGGACTACAAGGTCAAACACCACCATCCTCTTCACCCTGTCTCCCAGCCCTCTCACATTCCAAAATAGAATGTTACACAGCATATCCTATAATAAAGAGAAAAAAAATAAAAAAATAAAAATTCCAAAAACCCCCTTCCTTAACGGAGAGGCACGCATATCTACACAGCAAACGACGGCAGCCAATCCCTCCCTTAAACCCACCCCCAGAAACCCCCCCTATCTGGTTGACAGGGCATTTCTCAATACCCATCAACCTCTCTCCTTCCACCAAACCTCCCCCCCGCCACCTCCCCTCATTAGCCTCCCCCCTCACCCACCTTCCGGACCGTTCATAGACCCTTTAAGTCCAACCATTGCGCCACTTCCGTCTGTGTGGAAAAAAACCGCACCGAGTCATTATATACCACTCTCAGTTTAGCGGGATATAACATTGAATAGTTAATCTTAGCTGCAATCAATCTTTTTTTCACTTCAAAGAAGGATCTTCTTTTATTTTGAGTTTCTCGCGAAAAATCGGGAAAGATTGATATCAAATTACCATTAAATTGTGTGTCTGCTACTTCTCTTTTGCGTCTAAGGACCCAGTCACGATCCTTAGAGCAAACAAATTTTGCCAGGATAGCCCTAGAAGGGGCCCCTGGAGGAGGTTTTTTAAAGGGGATTCTATGGGCTCTCTCCACACAGAAGGTAGACACATCATAGTCTGGTCCCAGACTCTCTACCAGCCATTTCTGAATGAAATTCGACGGGTTATCCTGTTCTACTCCTTCTGGGAACCCTACTAGCCGCAGATTATATCTGCAAGATCTATCCTCCAGCTCTACCACTTTCCTTCTTAACCAAAAGCGGTCTTCATCTACCTCTTCTAGTCTGTTCTTTAATTGACCATTCTCCGCGGTGACAGAGTTGACTGCTGATTCCAATTCCTTTACTTTTAGTCTCAACTTCACCATTTCGTCTCTTATTATGGTGACATCACCTTGAACTACTGCAAGGGAAGAAGTCAACTCTGCCACCGAGGTATTAGTAGCATTTACTACTCCCAATATATCCTGGAGTTTTTTATTGATACTATCAAAACCTTCACTATGGGAGGAGCTGGCCTTTGATAAACCCCGTTCTAACTGATCCATATTTTCTAATCCAGACTCGGGCTGGGCGGCAGACCTATGTACCCCTCCTCTAGTTTTAGGTGGTGGTGACTTCAGAAATTTATCTAATCGGGCCTGTGGGCTCCCCCCTGCCCCTCCTTTTGGGGAAGTCACTCCTCCTGATTTACGAAACTTTGGCGGCATTTTTTTTTTTCCCCCCTCCCTTTAGCTAAATAGGTGAGCTACAATTAAAGACACACTTCAATACAAAAAGCTATAAACCCAACACGTCCCCACAAAAAGCCGGTTGTTACTAGTATCAGGTACCCCTAAGCACGAGAAGATAACTTATAAGTAAGCATACCCCCAAGGGAAAGCGGGTACTAAATAGATACGCACCCCCAAACACCTAGTAATTGCGCACTAAAAAATAAAAAGTTACATCCCCCAAATAGAAAGGCTATAGACGGTTGCAGGTAATTATATAAAGATCATCCCCTAGAGCAGAGAGCGGTTCCAGACCGCTAACAAACAAAATATAGTTGGTAATCATTCTATGAGAGTCATGTTGGTGACAGTGTGGCAGAGCCACTAAATAACTAGATAACTTGATGACATAACTATATAACTTATTGCAATTGATATTAGTATGTAAGTCCAGTTCACTGAGTAGAACACCAGTAATAACACCGCTCTCGTTTTTTGAATAGAGCCCCAAACATATAGCTTTCAGCCGCCCCGCTATAATGCCAAGGGCACCCAAATAAGGCCTCCACTGACGCATTTAATTTCCAACAGGACAGTCCATCTAGACGGCCCATCCAAATGGGAAAAACAGAGGGGGTCCTAGCCTCTATCAATGGGAACGGATCCTCTTGGGCCTTGTTGCTTCATTTGTAGAGAAGAAGGGAAGGGGGGGAACCGTTCCTTACGTTCCCAGGGCCCAGCTCCAGTGACCACAGCTAGACATGCAGCTAACAGTCCCACGGGGATCCAGTAAGGACCACAGAGATATCGTGGATTAAAGTATCCCCCAGTCTCACAGCGCCCCCCGCCAACCACACCAGATCAAAACCGCCTCCCAAAGATGTGTTAGCATGTTAGTCAAGGGCAAAAAACACCCCAAATTCACCCACCGGTCACCAAACCCAGGCTCTCCACTCCTCCCGCGGAAACCGCAGGTCAGCAATAACGCAGGCTCAGCAGCTCCTGCACCCCCAACACCTCACAGGCAACGGACCATATGCAGCGAGCCACGAGGACGCCACCGATCCGAGGCGATGCACAACATGAGAGGATCACAGCCGGGAGGCAAACGGAGAGCAGTGGAAACACATTACAGCGGGCCGCAGGCAGTGGGACAAGGCAGGTACCGTAAAGCAGGCAGCAAGCGGTGGGACGAAGCGGCAGGTAGCGGACCACATCAGGTAGCAGGGGGGTGCTCAGGGCAGCTAGCAGGTGATGAGAGCGTCAAAGCGGGACCCAGCAGACAGAGGGACAGAGCAGGAAGCGGCAGGTCCCATCAGGTAGCAGGAAGCCGCTCAGAGCTGGTAATGGAGCGGCGGGCGGCAGGCCGAGCGTAGTTCCATCGATCAGATCGGGGCTCGATTGGTCAGGGCCGGTCTGGAAGCGGCGTTAGCGTTAGCTTCAGCGATTACATCCAGGAGCGAGGTGGGGAGAGAGAGGAGAGGGCAGCCAGAGGAGGAGCGCGGCACCCCCTACGTCATGCCGCTCCTACGCTGCTGAGCCTCTGCTCAGTCCAATTTCTCTGCTTTTAAAACAGAAAGTGATACCTCATAAAATATTTATTATTTAACATTCCCCATATGTCTACTTTATGTTGGCATCATTTTGGAAATGTCATTTTATTTTTTTAGGACGTTAGAAGGCTTAGAAGTTTAGAAGCAATTCTTAAAATTTTTAAGAAAATTGCTAAAACCCACTTTTTAAGGACCAGTTCAGGTCTGAAGTCACTTTGTGGGGCCTACATAGTGGATACCCCCATAAATGACCCCATTGTAGAAACTACACCCCTCAAGGTATTCAAAACCGATTTTACAAACTTTGTTAACCCTTTAGGCGTTCCACAAGAATTAAAGGAAAATGGAGATCAAATTTCTAAATTTCACTTTTTTGGCAGATTTTCCATTTTAATCAATTTTTTTCTTTAACACATCAATGGTTAACAGCCAAACAAAACTCAATATTTATTACCCAGATTCTGCAGTTTACAGAAACACCCCACATGTGGTCATAAACTGCTGTATGGGCACACGGCAGGGCGCAGAAGAAAAGGAACTCCACATGGTTTTAGATGCCATGTCCCATTTGAAGCCCCCTGATGCACCCTTACAGTAGAAACTCCCAAGAAGTGACCCCATTTTGGAAACTAGGGGATAAGGTGCCAGTTTTATTGGTACTATTTTTGGGTACATATGATTTTTTGATCATTCATTATAACACTTTATGGGGCAAGGTGACCAAAAAATTGGTTGTTTTAGCACAGTTTCTATTTATTTATTTTTACAGCATTCACCTAAGGGGTTCAGTCAAGTGACATTTTTATAGAGCAGATTGTTACGGACGTGGCGATACCTAATATGTATACTTTTTCTCATTTATTAAAGTTTTACACAATAATAGCATTTTTGAAACAAAAAAATTATGTTTTAATGTGTCCATGTTCTGAGAGCTATAGTTTTTTTATTTTTTGAGAGATTTTGTTATGTAGGGGCTCATTTTTTGCGGGATGAGGTGACGGTTTTATTGGTACCATTTTGTGGGACATACGCTTTTTTGATCACTTGGTGTTGCACCTTTTGTGATGCAAGGTGACAAAAATTGCTTGTTTTGACACAGTTTTTTTTTGTTTTTTTTTACGGTGTTCATCCGAGGGGTTAGGTCATGTGATATTTTTATAGAGCTGTTTTTTACGGACGCGGCAATACCTAATATGTATACTTTTTTTTATTTGTTTCACTTTAACACAATAATAGCATTTTTGAAACCAAAAAAATGATGTTTTAGTGTCTCCATGTTCTAAGAGCTATAGTTTTTTTATTTTTTGAGAGATTTTCTTATGTAGGGGCTCATTTTTTGAGGGATGAGGTGACGGTTTTATTGGTACTATTTTGTGGGACATACGCATTTTTGATCACTTGGTGTTGCACCTTTTGTGATTCAAGGTGACCAAAATTGCTTGTTTTGACACAGTTTTTATTTATTTTTTTACGGTGTTCACCCGAGGGGTTAGGTCATGTGATATTTTTATAGAGCTGGTTTTTACGGACGCGGCAATACCTAATATGTATACTTTTTTTTTTATTTTTATATTTTTTACTTTTTTTTTCATTCCTTACTTGGGGACTTTTTATTTTTACATGTGAAACTTTTTTTAATTTTTTTATTTTCAACCTTTTATTTTTATTTTTTTTATTTTACACTTTTCGTCCCCCATAAGGTCATACAAGACCTCTGGGGGACATTTGCTTCACTTTTTTTTTTTTTTCACTGTTGATTTCTCTTGTAACTGGGGGTGACATAGTAGCCCCAGTTACAGGACAAATACACCCCTAGAGAGGCTGTACAGCAGCAATCCAGTGCTGTACAGCCTCAGAGCAGGGCTGATCGAGGTCTCTGAGAGACCTCACACAGCTCCTGCACGCTCCGGTCCCGGCGGTCACATGACCGCCGGGCCGGAACAGGAAGCGCAC
Organism: Bufo bufo; assembly: GCF_905171765.1. Taxonomy (NCBI): domain Eukaryota; kingdom Metazoa; phylum Chordata; class Amphibia; order Anura; family Bufonidae; genus Bufo; species Bufo bufo. The sequence continues at coordinate 380,986,500 of NC_053391.1, forward strand.
AGTGAGCGCTGTGTCTGCAGCGATCCGGAAGGCAGGGACACATGGGCACTGTCCCTGCCTTGTCTTAGGGTTGCCCTGCTGTCACTGACAGCGGGCAACCCGATCAGCAGCTGCACGATTAGCGTGCAGCTGCTATTTCTGAAAGGACGTTCTAAAACGTGCTTTCAGAAATAGACGTCCACCCATAGGACGTTTATATCCTATGGGCGGACGTAAAGCGGTTAAAATCACTGCACACTTCACTTATTTGGGCAGTCACGGGGCCAAAACTGACCAAATAACTCAAGTGTCAACTCAGCCTTACAGGTCGATGTAAGCGCCAAGAAGAGGCGCACTTCTTTTATACCATCATCAGCTGATTCCACATAGATGTCTACAGAACCTGTTCTATTAAACGCTTATACAAGTAGAGCCCCCTGACAGAGTGGAGGGAGTGACAGCAGTAAGTTTGTGTTGACGTCACTGATTAATTTTCCGTTCCTCTGATCCTTCAGAAAAATAACCCACAAAAAACGGATCCTGTCTGTGGAGCATATGCCTTCACTCGGTCAGCATTTGCTAAATAATCCATCAGTAATGATAATGCCAAAAAAACAGGAGTGGTTCTAAAACAGAGATGACACGTGAATGGAATATTTGCATGTCTTTTGTGTTTTGTACCCACACCTGCTTTTGGCTACCAAATCAAAAGCCAATTCTGATGGGAACATACAGGCCCTACAGCTGCTACACAGACAAGATCTGTTGTGCGTCTCATTTTTCCTTCCTTCTGACAGATCAGAAGAAAGGTCAAATAAATGCTCATGTCAGTCAGGCCAAAAGCCAAAATAGTGGACCAGTCATGAAGTGGGGAGGGTGGGAACAGCATGAGAAGTCCACAGAGTGGACCTATGACATAGTGGTGAGGTGACAGCAGCATGAGGAGACCACAGAGTGGCCCAATGACAGGGTCTGGAGGTAAAAGAAGTATGAGGAGGCCACCGAGTTGTACAATGATAGAGTCTTGAGGTGGCAGCAGTATGAGGAGGCAACCGAGTGGCACAATGACAGAGTCTGGAGTTGGCAGCATCAGGAGAAGGCCAGCGAGTGGCACAATGACAGAGTCTGGAGTTGGCAGCATTATGAGGAGGTGTAACAGTACAGCCTGGATCGCAGCGGCTCCCTGTGACTCCGCCCACTTACCTCCGGGCCTTAAATAGAAGACAGGTGCTAAGCAGGGTGTTCCACTAATGGAGTGCGCACCCTGCTAGCTCCATTGCATCTGAGGACTCTGTCCACATATCCAGACCTGGATCCCTAACAACATTGTGAAGGACTGCCTACCTTCTTGCCACTGGCTTCCCCACTGCTGGCTTCCTAGCCAGGACCAACTAACCGCAAGTATATGCCTGTTACCTGCTCTGATTAAGGTCCTGGAACTCAGAGTGGGGTGGTTCCTGCTGGTGTGAGGCGATATTCCCAAACCAACTCTGAACTCAGGACATGCTATACTAACTCTGAACCTGCTGCATATTATATACTAAACTGAGGACATGCTATACTCACTCTGAACCTACTGCATATTACATACTAAAACTGAGGACATGCTATACTAACTCTGAACCTACTGCATACTACATACTAAACTGAGGACATGCTATACTAACTCTGAACCTGCTGCATATTATATACTAAACTGAGGACATGCTATACTAACTCTGAACCTGCTGCATATTATATACTAAACTGTGGACATGCTATATACTAACCCTGAACCTATGGCATACTATATACTAAACTGAGGGCATACTATATACTAACTCTGAACTGTGCACAAGCTTATACTAACTTGTGACTCCTGTAATACTGGGGGACCTTCCTTTCCAGCAGTAACTAATTAGATGGATAGCGGTAAATGATTTTGTTACCCCAAACTCTCCGCCCAAGACTGAGAGAGACGCCTGGGGTACATACTGAGTAACCGCGAATCCCACAGCCAAAAACAAGGGCGGTGGGATAATAGTGGATGTCCATTGCTTCCGCAGTTGAGATCCTAACTGATCAACTAGGTGCGTTACAGGAGGCCACCGAGTGGCACAATGACAGAGTATTGAGGTGGAAGCAGTATGAGGAGGCCACCGAGTGGCACAATGACACAGTCTGGAGTTGGTAACATCAGGAGAAGGCCACCGAGTGGCACAATGACAGAGTCTGGAGTTGGTAGCATCAGGAGAAGGCCACAGAGTGGCACAATGACACAGTCTAGAGTTGGTAGCATCAGGAGAAGGCCACCGAGTGGCACAATGACAGAGTCTTGAGGTGGCAGCTATATGAGGAGGCCACCGAGTGGCACAATGACACAGTCTGGAGTTGGTAGCATCAGGAGGCCACCGAGTGGCACAATGACACAGTCTGGAGTTGGTAGCATCAGGAGAAGGCCACAGAGTGGCACAATGACACAGTCTGGAGTTGGTAGCATCAGGAGAAGGGCACCGAGTGGCACAATGACAGAGTCTTGAGGTGGCAGCAGTATGAGGAGGCCATCGAGTGGCACATTTACACAGTCTGGAGTTGGTAGCATCAGGAGAAGGCCACCGAGTGGCACAATGACAGAGTCTGGAGTTGGCAGCAGTATGAGGAGGCCACCGAGTGGCACAATGACAGAGTCTGGAGGTGGCAGCATCAGGAGAAGGCCACCGAGTGGCACAATTACAGAGTCTGGAGGTGGCTACACAGGAAGCATCAGGAGGATACCACAGAGTGGCAAGGTGACATAGTGTGGAGACGGCAGTAGCAGCAGCAGCATCAGGATACCACAGAGTGGCAAGGTGACATAGTGTGGATATGGCAGCAGCATCAGGATACCACAGAGTGGCAAGGTGACATAGTGTGGAGATGGCAGCAGCAGCATCAGGATGCCACAGAGAGGCAAGGTGACATAGTGTGGAGATGGCAGCAGCATCAGGATACCACAGAGTGGCAAGGTGACATAGTGTGGAGATGGCAGCAGCAGCAGCATCAGGATACCACAGAGTGGCAAGGTGACATAGTGTGAAGATGGCAGCAGCAGAATCAGGAGACCACAGAGTGTGAAGGTGACATAGTGTGGAGATGGCAGCAGCAGCATCAGGAGACCACAAAGTGGTACCAGTACCTGCTGACGAAGGTGGGTGAAAGAAGGAGCACTTGGCATCAGATGTGTGGCATCAGGCGGGTGGCAGCATCAGAGTAGTAGCTGAGGCAGGTAGCCAAAAGAAACGGGTCTTTTTTTCAAGGCTTGGGCGGCATGGATGATCTACTCGGATGCATCAGACATTGGTGGGTGGAAATCCTGGCTGATCCATGCCTAATTCATCTTGACAAAGGTCAGTCTCTCCACATTTTGGGTGGACAGGTGAGTTTTCCTTGGGGTAACTATGCCCCCCGCCACACTAAACACCCGCTCTTATGCCACACTACTGGCCAGGCAGGACAGCTTTTCCAGGGCAAACTCTGCTAGTTGCGGCCACAAATCCAGTTTGGCTGCCCAGTAGTCCAGCGGATCTTCAATGTGGGTTGACAGGGTGCTGTCCAAGTATGCCACCACCTGCTGGTTCAGGTCCTGCTACAGGTCTACCTGCTGCTGCTGGTGAGTAGTTTCTTCATTATGCGGGTGAAGAAAGCTACTCATCAGTGACTGTAGACTCAGGCTGATGCTGATAGAGCTGGTACTGCTCCTGCCACCCCACCCCTCCCCAGCAGCCATGGCAGTGGAATGTAAGCGCAGAGTGCCCCCCCAATCAGACCTGTGAGAGGATGGACAATGCACAGATAGGCAGCGGCCAACTGACTACATAGGATGTCTCTGTAGTAATTCAGTTTGTCCTCCCTCTCAGTGGGTGTAAAAAAAAGGCCCCCATTTTGGACCAGTAGCGAGAGTCCAACAAGGTGGAGAGCCAGAAGTTATCCCTCTGCGGAATGGTGACAATTCGGCTGTCACTACGCAAGCAAGTGAGCATGCATCGGGCCATTTGTGCAAGTAACTTGGAGGGACTTCCTGCCTCCTTCTCCACTGCATACTGCCACAGTGTGTCTTAGTCCTCTGTCTCGTCTTCCTCATCACCCTGTAGCTCTTCCGGCTGCTCCTCCTCTCCTGTCAGCTGAGTAGAAAAACCACCCATTTCGCTGCACATTGCCTGTGCTCCAATGTCCTCCCCCCCTCCTCCTCCTCTTCCAGTTCAGCTCTCACAGGGCTCATGTGGCCATGAGATGTAGGTGCCACATCTCCAGTTCCCTGACCAGACAGATTTACCATCATCTGTACAAGGACATGAAGCAGTGGAATGACATTGTTCATCCCGTACTCCTGGCGACTGACAAATAACGTGGCATCCTCAAAGGGCCTGAGAAAACGGCAGGTGTCATGCATGAGCTTCCACTGGCTGACATCGAAGTTACACAGGGGAGTACTCCTATCCGCTTGGATCATCAAGAAATCGTTGATGGCCTTTCTCTGTTTGTATAGTCGGTCCAACATATGGAGGGTGGAATTCCAACAGGTGGAAACGTCATATATCAGCCTATGTTGGGGGATGCCATTCTGCCGCTGCAGCTCAAGGAGGGTGTGCTTTGCGGTGTACGAGTGGCTGAAGTGCATGCAAAGTTTCCTGGCCATTTTTAGGATGTCTTGCAGATGGGTGGAAGACTTCAGTAACCGCTTGACAACCAGATTGAACACGTGTGCCAAGCTGGGCACATGGCTCAGCCCTCCTTAAAGCAGCGCCGACACAATGTTCTTCCCGTTGTCGGTCACCATGGTTCCGATTTTGAGTTGTCGGGGAGAAAGCTAGGATTCGATTTCTTGCTAAAGGACACGGAGCAGTTCCTCCCCTGTCTCACTCCGTTTGCCAAGGCAAATGAGGTCAAGAACAGCATGACATCGCTGTGCCCTGCACATGTGGTATTCTGGAGGGGCACTGTGACTTATCCCTGCAGTGGAGGCTAAGGACATGGTGGAGGATGAGGAGGCAGAGGCAGACATTGTCGCTGGACCAGCGGCGTGACAACGAGAAGGCGGATGCGGCGTGACCTGGCCAAGTTGCTGGTGTGGCTGTGCAGGAACTTCATTCACCCAGTGGGTTGTCAAGGACATGTATTGTCCCTGACCAAAGTTATAGCTCCACAAGTCGGCGCTGCCATGCACTTTGGCAGACACCTACAGGCTCAAAGACTGGCCCACCTTCTGTTCGACATATTTGTGCAGGGCTGGTACTACCTTTTTCGCAAAGAAATGGCGGCTTGGGACTCTCCACCTCGGCTCGGCACAAGCCATCAGTTCTCTGAAAGGTGCAGAGTCCACCACTTGGAAAGGGAGGGACTGCAGCACCAGCAACTTGGCCAGGAGCACATTCAGCTACTGCGCCGTTGGATGAGTGCACGCATACTGCTGTCTCTTGGCAATCGCTTCGGTGATCGATTGCTGATGAAATGACTGACGAGGAGGAGGAGCAGGAGCATCTAGACCAGCAGAAGATGGGAATGACAGACAGCTCCCTTCAGCTGAGGTGGTGCAGCCTTGACTGCCTGAAACCGGGTGCGTGCCACTGGCTGATGAAGCGGTTGCTGCAGCAGGCTGGATAACCACATTGGAGCCACGGTTCTCCCAGGCCACTTTATGGTGATGCTGCATATGTTGACACAGGGCCGTGGTGCTTCACCTTCTGCCCACATATTCTACATATGGCCATGTTAACCTCCAGCGGCTTAACAAAAAACTGCCACACCGCTGAGTAGGTGATTTTCCCCCCAACAGTCCGCACTAAGTGACTGCTACTGACGCTGCCTTCGTGAACCCCTGCACCACTACTTCCCAGGGCAGGTAGGCACATTTGGCTCCCGACCTCCCACTTCTGCCACCCTGCTGGCTCAGCCACTGCCTCAAGGGAAAGCTGCCACCCTCTTCTCCTTATAATGATGGAGCCCATTCTGCACCTGGCTTCCAAGTGCAATCAGCTTCATCATCATCGACTAGTGTCTGCACATCACTGATTTCCTCCTCCACGGTTTCTAGGTCAGGAGCCTTACCGCTCGCAACACCACCTCCCACGCCACTCTCCTCATTGCTACTTGCCCGCCTAGCGGAGGCAGCAGCGGATGTCTCCTCCAGATCTTGGCTGGGCAGTAGCTGCTGACTGTCCTCTAGTACTGTAGCTCGTCCTCACTATATAGTGGAGCTGAGCGCACAGCATACAATACTTCTGTGGCTGAGTGAACAGCAAAGGACAGAGGCAGGTTGAGGACAGGTGAGGGCACAGGGCCTGCTCCCGGGCCATGCCAACTAAGGGTTGTGTCTGACTAACCCACAGACTGTTGGCTGGGGGTGTCTGATGTCACTTGGGATGAAGTGGATGACCGAGTTAACCAATCAAGAACCGCTGGGTTGATGGTCAAGACACGACCGCTAGATGACACTGGGAGCTCAGGCCTCTCGCTGCAACTCCTGCTGCCACACCCCCTTACTCTGCTGCGACCTCTGCCTGCGCCAGGAACATTTAGGCCTCTGCCACTCCTCTGCGCATGGCCTGGCACTTCTCTGTCTGACATACTTTTAGCTGAACTAAATAAATTAAAAGCAAATTTAAACACCCCTAAAAGCGACAAATATATTTTTCTTTTTGTATTGAAATAGGCCACTAAACGCTTTCACCACAAATAACTGCAACAGTGAAGTGTGTATATATTTTTCTTTCTGTACGGAAATAGGCCACTAAACGCTTTCACCACAAATAACTGCAACAGCTAAATGTGTATAAATTTTTCTTTTTGTACTGAAATAGGCCACTAAACGCTTTCACCAGAAATAACTGCAACAGTGAAGTGCTGTGGGGACTCGCTCTGGTAGACAGGATTAGCGGACGCAGTGTAGAGGCAACAACAAGTTCTTTGGATCAAACAGTTCAGTGTTTTATTCACACTTTAGGCAAGTGACAAAACAAGCAGTCATATTCAAACAAAAAAGTCACCTTGCGGTGTTGGTGGTAATTCACACCATGCAGCAATTCTGCCTCAAAGAGTCCTTGCTGATAGCAGCACCAACCTGTTTTCATGCCAAACAGGTAGCAAGCCTTCATCCAGACACAAGGCTCCCAGATCCCAACACAGTGACATGGCTTCTGCCTATTTAAGGACAGCCAAACTTAAAGTTTTGCAGGGAGAGAAATCATCGGGGGACCCGGGCATTTCTGTCCTTGGCCTGGCTCATCCACTTGAGAGGGGAGTGATCAGTCACCAGGAGGAATTTTCTCCCCAATAAATAATAGCGGAGAGATTCTAGTGCCTACTTGATAGCCAGGCACTCTCTCTCCACTATACTATACTGGGTCTCGGCTGGGGTGAGCTTACGGCTGAGCAAGACAGCGGGATGCTCCTCCCTGTTGACTTCTTGAGACAGTACAGCACCGAGGCCTACTTCGGAGGCATCGGTCTGTACTATAAACTCCCTTTTGAAGTCGGGTGTCACCAAAACCGGGGACCCGCACAGGGCCGACTTCAAAGCGGAGAAAGCCTCTTCCGTCCCATCATCGCAGCGAACCATCATTGACTGGTGTCCCTTCAAGAGTCCTGTCAATGGCGTGGCTAGAGTAGCAAAGTGGGGAACAAACCTTATGTAATAGCCCACCATTCCCAGGAATGACTTTATTTGCCTAGTGGTCACAGGTCGGGGGCAATTACGTATCACCTCTATTTTGTTCACTTGGGGTTTGATAACTCTTTGCCTACTGACATACCCCAGGTACTTAGTCTCTTCTAACCCTATCGCACATTTTTTTGGGTTAGCGGTTAGGCCAGCTTTCCGAAGGGAGTCCACTATAGCCTGCACTTTGGGTAGGTGACTTTCCCAGTCGGTACTGTGGATGACAATATCGTCCAGGTAAGCCGAAGCGTACCAACGATGTGGACGAAGCACAATGTCCATTAGTCGCTTAAAAGTGGATGGGGCGCCATGCAGACCAAAGGGTAAGACCTTATATTGATACAGCCCCTCAGATGTGATGAAGGCAGTTTTCTCTTTGGCAGCCTCTGTTAAGGGCACCTGCCAGTACCCTTTCGTGAGGTACAAAACAGAAAGTGAACAGAAAGTGAACTGATACTCTGGGCTCGCTGAGCTGCCTCCATATGCCCACTAACAAGAGGCAACATTGTCTCTATCCGATCTTGTATCTGGGAAACGTACTCAATGACACTTTTATGTGGGTTGTTGTTCCCACGCCTCTTTGGCCACATCCAAGAGGCCGCGACGGTGTCTGCCATATAGCAGGGGGAGAACCCAGTAGACGCCTGGGGTCCCTCTCGCACTGCGAACATGAGATAGGGCCAGAGGTTCCAGTCCTTCCCATCTTTAGACACTACCTTTTTCAACATATTTTTAATGTTTGGTTAAACGGTTCTACCAGATCGTCCGTTTGCGGATGGTAAACAGACAAACGCAGTTGTTTTATGTGCAGCAACTTACAGAGTTCCCTCTTTACCTTGGACATCAAAGGGGTCCCTTGGTTGGTCAGAGCCTCTTTAGGTAGTACTGCTCGGGAAAACCTCTCCATTAACTCCTTAGCTATGAGTTTGTCTGAGGTATGTTGCAGTGGCACCGCCTCCGGGTACCTAGAATGACTAAGATGTGTTGATGCCCTCTGGTGGACTTCGATACTGGGCCTATGAGGTCCATAGCTATTCGGTCAAATGTTACTTCGATAATCGGGAAAGGTACTAGGGGACTACGGAAATGTGGCTAGGGGCTAATTATCTGGCAGGTCGGGCAAGACTTACAAAACTCTTCCACTTATTTGAATATGCTGGGCCAGTAAAACTGCTGTAGAATACGATCCTGAGTTTTCTGCAGCCCCAGGTGACCCCCGAGAACGTGTTGGTAGGCTAGATCTAACACAAGCTTGCGATAAGCCTTGGGGACCACCAACTGTTCAATAGACTCGCCCCGTAGTTGGTTTACCCGATACAACATATCTTGATGAACCACAAAACGGGGAAACACTGACTCTGCCCCAGGTTGTTGTGCTTCACCATCTACGATTAACACATTTTCCCAGGCGCGGGATAGAGTTGGGTCCCGACATTGGGCGGTGCCAAAATTATCCCAGGAGACATTGAGGTCTGTCAATTCAGGACCTGGCGGCAAGTCCTCCACGTCTCCCACCATCACACTTAGCGGGGTTGTCTCCCCCTCTTCCACCAAAGTGTCGGTCACCCCTACTGCTGGCCCTTCAGTCGCAGGTTCCCAGGGTTCTGGTCTCCCCCATGAGCCGGGCCAATCTACTAGGGTTACCCCTGTCTCATGGGTATCAGTCACTCCCATAGCAGGCCACAGTGCCGGGAAGCCCGGGAAGCCTTTCCCTATTATGAGTTCATAATGTAGATTTGTGGCGACAGCCACCTCTTGGGTCCATCTACCGGCCACCATGGTTAGAGACCCCAGCACGGTGGGGTATTCTTTTAAGTCTCAGTGGATGCACATCACCCCGACATTCCGGCCAGTATACTCAGTGAACCGCACCAGGATAGCCCTTACTAGGGTCACCAGACTCCCTGAGTTCAGCAGAGCCTCCGCCGGAGTGTCTCCCACTTCCACCTGGCACAAGTGATCTAGAGACTCTGGGGTACCTGTTGCACACAGCCTCCTGGCATATAGCGACTGACAGTAGCCATAGTTAGTATCCATGGGCTCAACCCGATAGGCACAGTCAGCCCTTACATGGCCAGGCTCTTGACACTGCCAGCAGACTGTCAGAGCCAGATCCGCCGTGGGTACATCCCGGGCGGGTTTTATCGGCTCAAATCTCCGGGCCTGGGGTGGAGATTTCCAGGCTTTGCCGACATCCCTCCTGACAGAACTCTCCTTTAGATTCTTGGTAGCTTCATCGCGTTCCACCAGGTCCACCATCTCAAGGGCATTGTCAGGAGACACCTGACCGATCCAGTACTGGAGAGGGTATGGCAAAGCCCTCCAGAACATATCAGCTAATAGTCTATCCAGCATATCTGGGGGACTCAGCACATCAGGCTGTAGCCACTTTTGCAAGAGGTGGAGTAAGTCATAATACTGGGTCCTCGCAGGGTCAGCCAGCTTAAACCCCCACTGATGTACCCGATGGGCCCGAACCATCACATTCACCCCCAGTCTTGCCAAAATCTCACCCTTTACTTTTTGGTAGTCGGCCGCTTGATCGTCCGGCAAGTCGAAATACACCTGCTGGGAATTGGATGACAGGAATGGAGCGACGACCTCAGCCCACTGGTCATGGGGTAGCTTTTCCCTGATGGCCACTTTCTCGTACATCGCCAGGTAGGTTTCAATGTCGCCTGCGGGGATCATCTTAGGAATCGCAGCACAGACTGCTTTCCGGGCATCGTGGACGCTCGGGGTTCCTCCTGCAGAAGTGAACTGAGAATATATTTTTATTTTTGTACTGAAATAGGCCACTAAACGCTTTCACCACAAATAACTGCAACAGTGATATGCGTATATATTTTCTTTTTGTACTGAAATAAGCCACTAAACGCTTTCACCACAAATAACTGCAACAGTGAAATGTGTATATATTTTTCTTTTTGTACTGAAATAGGCCACTAAACGCTGTCACCACAAATTACTGCAACAGTGAAGTGCGTATATATTTTTCTTTTTCTAATGAAATAGGCCACTAAACGCTTTCAACACATATAACTGCAGAAGTGAACTGCGTATATATTTTTCTTTTAGTACTGAAATACGTCACTAAATGCTTTTACCGCAAATAACTGCAACAGTGAACTGCGTATATATTTTTCTTTTTGTACTGAAATAGGCCACTAAATGTTTTCAACACATATAACTGCAGAAGTGAACTGAGATTATATTTTAGTTTTTTGTAATGAAATACGCCACTAAACGCTTTTAAGTTAACACATATAGCTGCAGAAGTGAACTGCACACATATTTTTCTGTTTGTACTGAAATACACCACTTAACGCTTTCACCACATATAACTGCAGAAGTGAACTGCGTATATATTTTTCTTTTTCCACAGATATAAGCCATTTAAGGCTTTTCAACATAGCACTTGCACCCTAAGAACAAATTGCTGGAATGACAGAGCTGTATAATGGCTATTTGAATCCCCAAATAATCTTTCCCTGCACTTGTAACTCGCTTTTTTTTCACAATGAGGTTTTTCCTTTCACTGTCCTTAGCATTTTCTGCAATCTCTCCCTGCACTAAGATACTGTGAAATGATTCCTCTTTATCTTTTCCCTGCACTTATAAATCGTTTTTTGGTCACAATGAGGTTTTTCCTATTGCTGTCTCTAGCGCCTTCTCACATCTGTCCCTGCACTCCGAATGCTGAAAAATGTCTGAATCCAGGATGGCCGCCGTTTTTATAGGGCTGTGAAATCACAGGGCCGGCTGGCTGCTGATTGGCTGCATGCATGGCCTTAATTGTCATCCCGCCTTTCCAGAGCTCTTTGCCCCATGTCCTCACACGTGTAGCCACCATTTTAGGAAAAATTGTGATTCGTTACCACGAAGCGTTAAGAAATTCGCATTTGTTGCAAATTCCACTCCGTCAGCTTTGATTCCCTCATCTCTATTTATATTGTCCCAACAAATAAAGTGTTTAGTCCAATTGTAGATAACTATATTTCTATACCTGCCTTTGCCTAAATGTATGGTTAGCAAATGGTGGATGTTGCCTCCACAATGCCTTCCATGTTGAAGTACGGAAAGAAGCAAGCAGTGCCCCCTAAAAATTAATAATATCTAAGTTCATCCATAAAATTTAATAATGTCCCTTAGTCTGAAGTGCCCTCTTACAAAGTTATTATGCCTCTAAAGTGTCCCTTTAATAAATAATTCCCACTAAGTAACACTTAATAAGTAATATTGTCCCCTAAGTGCCATTTAAGGGTCCATTCACACGTCCGTTTTTTCTTTCCTGATCTGTCCCGTTTTTTGCTGAACAGATCTGGACCAGATCTGGACCCATTCATTTTCAATGGGTCCTGGAAAAAAACGGACAGCTCAATGTCTGATTTTTTCCAGGACCCATTGAAAATGAATGGGTCCAGATCTGGTCCAGATCTGTTCAGCAAAAAACGGAACAGATCAGGAAAGAAAAAACGGACGTGTGAATGGACCCTAATAAGTAGTGATGAGCGGCAGTAGTCATATTCGAATTTGCAATATTTCGCGAACATTTTATAGAATATTCGGCGAATATTCGCAAATTCGAATATTCGTTATATTCTACTATTTTTTTTGCTCGAAAAATCAACAAGGTAATGATCGCATAATATGCAAATTTTCATAATGCAAATTTTTATCGCGAATTTTTCAATTGCCGAGCAAAAACATGATTCCTCCCTGCTTCTTGATTGTGGGCCAATGAGTCATAGCACTATATCGAATATATTCATTTTTTTCGAATATTCGTAATATTCTAAAACAAGAATATATAGCAATACAGCCAATATTAAAAAAAAAAACGAATGTAGAACAATTTAGTTAATATAGTGCTATAATCTTTTTTTTTAATAGTTGTAATTTTTTTCCAATCTGAATTTCAGATGAGAAAAAAATTCTAACTATTAGACAAAGAAGAATAAAGCACTATATTAGCTAAATTGCTCTATATTCTTTTTTTTTCTAATATTCGCTATATTGCTATATATTCTTGTTTTAGAATATTACAAATATTCAAAAAAATGAATATATTAGTTTTTTTCAAATATTCGGAATATTCTAAAACAAGAATATATAGCAATATAGCGAATATTCGAGAGAAAAAAAAAAGAATATAGAGCAATTTAGCTAATATAGTGCTATAATCTTCTTTGTCTAATAGTTTAAATTTTTTTCTCATCTGAAGTTCAGATTGGAAAAAAATTACAACTTTTAGACAAAGACAAAATGGCTGCACACCATTATATATACAAACAATAGAGCTAGGAAATGGGGGTCATTCTAGATAAAAGTGGTACAATACCGACTATAAATGAGTATACATGAATAATGGAAGCTCTTAGCGCACTTACGTGTCGGGCCCATCTACCAGGCGTCAAGGTGGCTTCCGCAGATGGGTCCTTATCACTAAAGAAACTGCCTCACTTTGGACTTACTTAAGCCTACAATATTCAGGGCAGTGTAGGAACCAGCTACAAACATATTCTGCTCAGAAGTCCCAGGTAGATGGGCGTGTCCAGTATAAAAGGGGTGCCACCCCCAACATGTTGCAAGAAAATTTAGACTAAAACCTTCAGGATCACAGGTGCATATCCATGAGGCAAACATAATTACAAAAACAAAATGGCTGCACACCATTATATATACAAACAATAGAGCTAGGAAATGGGGGTCATTCTAGATAAAAGTGGTACAATACCGACTATAAATGAGTATACATGAATAATGGAAGCTCTTAGCGCACATACGTGTCGGGCCCATCTACCAGGCGTCAAGGTGGCTTCCGCAGATGGGTCCCTATCACTAAAGAAACTGCCTCACAGTCCACTTCTGTCCCGGTGGAGAGACCTTCTGTGGTCTCCTTAGGTTCTTCCTCCTCGGATGAGGAGGAGCTGACGTAGTTTTTTTCCCCCCTGAAAAGACACAGAAATTGCTCAAGTGCTCCTTCACTTCGCCCCTTAGATCCGGGGCAAAGCAGTGAAAGTCCAGTCAGACAATATGCCTGCGGTACTTTACATCAACAAGCAGGGAGGCACAAGATAACTTCCCCTCCTATCAGAGATCGGGGTGATTCTGGATTGTTCAGAGTCTAACCTTTCCCACATTCGAGGCTCCCTCAATATGATAGCGGATCAGCTGAGCCGCGGTCTTCCAACAGTGTAGTGGTCTTTACATCCGGAGATATTCAAGCAGATAGTCCTCAAGTGGGGGATACCAGAGGTGGATCTCATGGTAACAAGGTTCAACGCCAAGTTGGAAAGGTTTTGCTCCCTTTACAGGGAGGAAAACACGCTGGCGATAGACACTCTGTCAATATCCTGGAGGTTCAGGCTGGCTTACATCTTCCCTCCGTTTTCCATGATTCCGAAGGGTATTGATGAAAATCCGTCAGGATCAGGCCTCGGTGATAGCCATCATATCGTTTTGGCCAAAAAGCTCCTGGTTTACCCAGCTCACCCAGATGAGTCGAGGACAATATTGGAGGCTACCCCCGCAGCAGACCCTGGTGTCGTGGGACACTCACCTCTGCTCAGATCTGCACAGATTCAACCTGACAGCCTGGAGGTTGATCAGTCCCTTCCCGAAGTAGAAGGGCTTTCAGAGTTGGTCCTGAGAACGCCGTCTCATTCTAGAGCAGACTCTACCAAGAGAGCCTACTCTCGTATTATGAGGATATTCTCATCCTGGTGTACCTCAAAGGAGGTGGCATCTGCAGAAGCTTGTGTTTCTCCTTGCAGTGACTTCGGCTAAGACGGTCTCTGAGCTTCAAGCTCTCTCAGCACATGAGCCCTATACGATCTTTTTACATGACCGGGTCCTTCTTAGAGTCCTCCCGTATTTTAGGCCTAACATTCATTCCTTCCAGAACATTAACCAGGTGATATCCCTCCCGGTTTTGTCGACATCTTCCACCTCCTCTGAGGAACCTGCTAGACATCCGCTGGACGTCTCGAGATGTCTCCGGATCTATATGGATAGATCAAAGGAGTTCAGGAAAGATGAAAATCTTCTAATCCTGTTTAGCCGGTAAGTTTAAAGGAGTTTGTGAAGGCCCACTCTACTAGAGCTGTGGCTACTTCTTTTGCCGAGAGGAGTCTTCTGCCTCTCGACATGATTTGTAAAGCTGCCTCCTGGAGCTCTGAATCGACATTCATCTCCCATTATAGACTAGATGCCAGACTAGCTGAGTTTTCGGCCTTTGGGCAGACTATTCTTAGTTCTGCCAGGCAGGAAGGCTCTCCCTAGGGGTTTCTTCTTTCTATCTCCCCATCTGTGCTGCTGGTAGGACGTAAGGGAATCGTTAATTTCTAACGATAATTTGTTTTCCCTTAGTCCTAACAGCAGCACACAAATATCCCGCCCTAGTAAGTCTAGTTTTTTTCTTGCTATAAACATAGTGGCTGGGGGTTGACTCCCTCCTTTTAAGGGGATACTTAATTGTTAAATTGAGGTATTATGCTTGGGCTCATTAAACATTCCCTATTAAGTGAACAGCGTAAAAAAAAATAATAAAAATTACACCAAAACAGCTTTTTTTTTGTCGCCGCACCTCCCAAAAATCATAATATCAATAAAACAAAAAGTCATATGTAGCCCAAAATGGTACCAACAAAAACTCCACCTCATCATGCAAAAAACAAGCTCTCACACAAGACCATAGCCAGAAAGATGTAAAAAAAATATGGCTCTAAGAAAATGGGAACACAAAAACATGATTTTATTTCTAAAAATGTTCTTATTGTGTAAAACATAAAAAACTAGACATATTTGGTACCGGTGCATCCGTATTGACCAGATCTACAAAAATATCACATGCTCTACCATATCAAGTGAACAGTGTAACGCTGAATGGTTCACCTCTCAAAAAATTTGATAAAAAGCTACCAGAAAGCCAAATGTACCCCAAAATGGTGCCAATAAAAACTACAGCTTGTCCCGCAAAAAATAAGCCCTCACGCAGCTCAGCCAACAAAAAAATATAAAAGTTATCGCTCTGAAAAATCATGACAGAAAATTCCATGTTAGAAAATGCAGGTGCCACTCCTGCCCTGGCGTATCCCCAAATAACAGTTTATGACCACATTTGGGGTGTTACTGTATTCAGGAGAAAGTGGGTAGCAAATTGTGGGGGGATATTTTTCTGTTATCTTTTGTGGAAAAAAAAAAGTTTGGGCCTAAAGCACCATTTTCTTGTAAAAAAAAAATGTAATTTTTCATTTTCACAGCCAAGGGTTGTAAATTCTATGAAATGCCTGTTGGGTCAAAGTGCTCGCTACACCTCTTAAAAATTTCCTTGGGTGGTGTAGTTTACAAACTGTGGTCACTTTTTGGGGGTTTTCACTGTGGATGTACCTTAGGGACTCTTTAAATGCAATATAGCGCCCTAAGACCATTCCAGCTCTCCAAAAACCATATGGCGCTCCTTGCCTTCTGAGCCCTGCCGTGTGCCCATACAGTGGTATACAACCACATACGGGGTGTTTCTGTAAACTGCAGAATCAGGGTAATAAATATTGAGGTTTGTTACAAGAAAAACTTGATTAACATGGAAAATCTGCAAAAAAATGTTAAATTTTGAAATTTAACCTCTATTTTGCTTTAATTCCTGTAGAATACTTAAAGGATTAACAACATTTTTAAAGCCAGTTTTGAAAAGTTTGAGGGGTGTAGTTTCTAAAATGGGGTATTTATGGGTGGTTTCTATTATGTGAGCTCCTCACTTCATGACTCATGACTTTAGAACTGAACTGGTCCTTAAAAAAATCAATTTTGGAATTTTTTTTAAAAACTAAAATGATGCCAACATAAAGTAGACATATGATGAATCTATTTTATGAGGTATCACTATCTGTCTTAAAATCTGAGAGTTTCAGATTTAGAAAACAGTGAATTTTTTCACATTTTCGTTAACTTTTGGATGTTTTTTTTATAAATAAAGGTGAAATACACTGCCTGTCCAAAAAAAATGTTGCCACCAAAAAAAAGTCTTTAGCTTTGATTAAGGCACGCATTGACTGTGGCATTGTTTCGATAAGCTTCTGCAATGTCACAAGATTTATTTCCATCCAGTGTTGCATACATTTTTCACGAAGCTCTTGCATTGATGATGGTAGAGTCTGACTGCTGCACAAAGCCTTCTCCAGCACATCCCAAAGATTCTAAATGGGGTTAAGGTCTGGACTCAGTGGCCAATCCATGTGTGAAAATGATGTCTCATGCTCAATGAACCACTCTTTCACAATTTGAGCCCGATGAATCCTGGCATTGTCATCTTTTAATATGCCCGTGCCATCAGGTAAGAAAAAATCCATTGATGGAATAACCTGGTCATTCAGTATGTTCAGGTAGTCAGCTGACCTCATTCTTGGAGCACATACTGTTGCTGAACCTAGACCTGACCAACTGCAGCAACCCCAGATCATAGCACTGCCAACACAGGCTTGTACAGTAGGCACTAGGCATGATGGGTGCATCACTTCATCTGCCTCTCTTCTTACCCTGGTGCGCCCATCACTCTGGAACAGGGTAAATCTGGACTCCTCAGACCACATGACCTTATTCCACTGCTCCAGAGTCCAATCTTTATGCTCCCTAGCAAATTGAAGCCTTTTTTTCCTGGTTTGCCTCGCTGATTAGTGAGGCTACACAGCTGTTCAGTCCCAATCCCTTGAGTTCCCTTCGCACTGTGCGTGTGGAAATGATCTTACTTTCACTATTAAACATAACCCTGAGTTCTACTGTTGTTTTTCTTAGATTTGATTTCACCAAACGTTTAAGTGATCGCCGATCACGATCATTCAGGATTTCTTTCCCGCCACATTTCTTCCTCGAATACGATGGGTCCCCACTATCCTTCCATTTTTTTAAATAATGCGTTGGACAGTTCTTAACCCAATTTAAGTAGTTTCTGCAATCTCCTTGGATGTTTTCTCTGCTTCATGCATGCCAATGATTTGACCCTTCTCAAACAGACTAACATCTTTTCCACGACCACGACATGGTTGTTTAAGAAATGAGAAGCAACTTATTGCACCAGTTGGGGTTAAATAACTTATTGCCAGCTGAAAGATAATCGCCCATGCAGTAATTATGCAGTAATTATGCAGTAATTATCCAATAGAAGGCTCATAACTATTTGCTTAGTTAAATCCAGGCGGCGACTTTTTTTTGGGACAGGCAGTGTATATTGACTCAAATTTACCATTAACATGATGTACAATGTGTCATGAGAAAACAATCTCTTTCTATTAGAAACAGAGATGAAAAATGTTCCTTCCCGTAAAAAATAATGGATTGTATTATTCCAGCTAGGTTTTTTTCATCAGAGGATTCTATTAAACCTATAATTCGGACGTTACATCTTCTTGAGCGATCTTCTAGATCCACCGTTTTTTTTCCAGATAATTATAATCTATTTTTACTATAATATTCTCCGCTTTTAATGCTTTCACTTCTTGCTCCAGGTTAGCCACTGTGTTTTCTAATTCTTTAGTTTATCCCGGATCTTTGTCAAATCATCTCTTATAATAAGGAGATCTGTCTGTACTGACCCCATTTGAACGGCAATATTTTGTATCGCTTTCCCATTGTTTTTAACGGTGGATAAAATTTCCTCTAATGAGGAGGAGTTGTCCATAGGTGTCTCCCCATCTCCAATATGAGAGTCTCCTTCAAGTGCCTCCTCCGCCCTGACCTCTGAAGGATTTTTTTCTTATATTAGTATCCAGCTTCCCCTTTAGTCCTGACCTGGAATTAAATTCTGGAGATCTCAAAAATTTATAAATATTTCTGTACCACCTTAACCGCGTTTAAATCGGTCGAATGTCTGTTCTGTTTGGGGGCCATATTATATTTTTTTCTTCTTCTCTTCTTCTTATCCTCTCCTCTTCTGTCCCCCCCTTTTTTTTTTTTTCCTTTCTCCTCAAACTCTCCTCACCGCCCCCTTTTTTTTTTATTTAGTAGGTTTTTCCCCTAACCCAGTAAATCTTTCATTTCTCCTTTTTTTTTTTTCTCGCCCCCACTTCAATACAGGAAGTTAACAAATAATTGAACAATACTGGGGGAATAAGGGTTAAACACTAAGACTGTCACATAGGGGTTAGATGAAGTCAGGTAGTTCAGGGTGAGGCCGAGAAAAAACATGAGGAGAGGAGGAAACGAGGCACACAAGGGGTCCCGAGCAGGGGGGGACAGCCGGGATGGATCTCACCAGTCGAGCATCTTCTCAGGGTCTTCCAGTCTGGTTTCACCCTCCGCCAAATCTCCAGGAGAGTCCCACAGGCGGACAAGAAATAGGGAGGGAGATCAGAGGGGGAAGAGAACAATCCACCAACGACCCAAATCAAAAAACAGCATGAGGAGTCCAGCGGAGCTTTGGCGTCTCTGCAGGCGTGGAAGGAAACAAGTCGGAGCGAAGTCTCCACAGGGCAGCAGGAGGGCAAACAAGGCAGGCACCGGGCTGACAGGAATAGAGGGGATGGGAGTGCTTTCACCTCCCTGGCAGGGGAACGGAGCAACAATCCTCCCGTCCCGCTGTAGTCACATAGCGGGAAATTCAAACGGGGAGTCAACGCCAGCGTCACCAGGATCCACAGCCATCTCGGAGACAGCCGACACGGAGGCAAGCCGGTGAGGGAGGAGGGAGAGCGCAATGCTACGCTCACGTCATCACATCCGCAAGAACACTTGAACACTTGCCGCAAGGCCGGATCCGGAATTAATGCCCATTGAAAGGCATTAATCCGGATCCGGCCTTAAGCTAAATGTCGTTTCGGCGCATTGCCGGATCCGACGTTTAGCTTTTTCTGAATGGTTACCATGGCTGCCAAGAGTCCTGTTTGCCATGGTAAAGTGTAGTGGGGAGCGGGGGAGCAGTATACTTACAGTCCGTGCGGCTCCCCGGGCGCTCCAGAGTGACGTCAGGGCGCCCCACGCTCATGGATGACGTGTCGCATGGATCACGTCATCCATGCGCATGGGGCGCTCTGACGTCATTCTGGAGTGCCCCGGGAGCCGCACGGATGGTAAGTATACTGCTCCCCCGCTCCCCACTACTACTATGGCAACCAGGACTTTAATAGCGTCCTGGCTGCCATAGTAACACTGAACGCATTTTGAAGACGGATCCGTCTTCAAATGCTTTCAGTTCACTTGCGTTTTTACGGATCCGCTGTGTAATTCCGGCAAATGGAGTACACGCCGGATCCGGACAACGCAAGTGTGAAAGAGCCCTTAGGACGGTAATAGTTAAGATGCTAGCCACTTTCGATAGAGATATGATTTTGAGGCGAGCACGGGATTCCCCCCCGATTACATATAATGGATGTAAACTTTCCTTTTTCCCCGATTTTTCAAAAGAGGTTCAAGATAAGAGACGCACATTTTTGGATGTTAAAAAACGCCTTCAGAGCAAAGACATTAAGTACTCCTTTATATATCTGGCCAAGTTAAGGATTGTATTTAATGATAATGTCCTTTTTTTTTGACTCTCCAGAAGTGGCCACTGACTGGATAGATCGGAGCAATGCTTAAAAAATTTTTTTCTTTGGAGGTCTGGTTGAGGGGGTGGGGAGGGATTGTCCTAGTTAAGAGGTCTGTCACCTTACTGATGGAGCAACAAGGGGGAGATGTTTTTTTTTGGTTGGGGGGGCTCAGCGGGGGGTGGGATGATGTGTCTCTATTGTGGAGGAGAGCGGAGCGAAGTCAGGAGAGTTTATCAATTGGATACTCTAAGGTTAAATAATGGTGACTAGAATACTTACGTGGAATGTTCGGGGCCTTGGGGAGAAGATATAAAGGCAGGTGGTCTTAGATTTGATATTTGAAGACATTTACCAGCTATTCTTTGCCTGATAGAAACCCATTTTTCACAGGATACGATTGTTCGAATTGGGGAAAAGTGGGCTACACAGGTGTATAATTCTACATATACCACTTACTCTAGAGGAGTCACAGTTTTAATTCATAATCGGATTAATTTTGTATGTTTGGCATAATCTATTGATAGACAGGGGAGATATGTTTTTCTCCATGGTAGGCTAGATGGGAAGTTATGTATTCTGGCCTTCATCTATATCCCTCCACCCAGACCAAACAGGTTTTATCCCTAAGAAAGGGACCCATTATAATCTACATCGTCTCTTTACTAATATACAGACGTCCGGAGGGGATACACGATCCATTTTGTCTATTGACGCCTCTAAGGCTTTCGATAGAGTGGAATGGAGGTTCCTGTGGAGAGTGCTTCATAAGATGGGCTTTGGCCCTAGGTTTACTAATATGATAAAACTTCTGTACAGATCTCCTACTGCAAGATTGAATATAAATGGTCATCCGACAAGAAGTTTTCCTTTAACTAGAGGCACTCGCCAGGGATGCCCGCTCTCTCCTCTTTTATTTGATATTTATATTGAGCCTTTGGCTGCTAGAGTTAGACAGGACCCTAGGATCTTGGGGTTTGGGATATTGGGAATCGAAGACCGAATTTCTCTCTACGCAGATGATATTTTGTTTTATGTGCAGCAGACACAATTCACGCTGTTGAGCATTATTCAAATGATATATCAGTTTAGAGAGGTTTCGGGTCTGGATGTAAACTGGGAAAAAACGACTCTCTTGGACAATAGGAATATGCCTTTAGATAACCCGTTATTCCAATTGAAGCCACGATTAATACTTAAAAAATTGCTGATTCCTTTGAGTATTTAGGAATTATAATCTCTCCAAGGGTGGAAGATTTTATCCCGCTCAACTTGATTCCATTGATAAACAAGCTAATATCTAAAATAACAACTTGGCTTCGCTTCGCTTATCGAAGGCTGACAGAGTATCCTTAATTAAGATGGTGGTTCTCCCCCAGTTATTATATCTCTTTAACCGCCTCCGGACCGCCTAGATTTCGCGAGATTTCCTGTAAACGCGCGCACACAGGCGCGCGCGTTCACAGGATCGGAAGGTAAGCGAGTGGATTTCCAGCCTGCCAGCGGCGATCGTTCGCTGGCAGGCTGTAGATGCGATTTTTTTAACCCCTAACAGGTATATTAGACGCTGTTTTGATAACAGCGTCTAACATACCTGCTACCTGGTCCTCTGGTGGTCCCTTTTGCTTGGATCGATCACCAGAGGACACAGGCAGCTCAGTAATAAGTAGCACCAAACACCACTACACTACACCCCCCCTGTCACTTATTAACCCCTGATCACCCCTGATCACTCCATATAGACTCCCTGATCACCCCCCTGTCATTGATCACCCCCCTGTCATTGATCACCCCCTTGTAAGGCTCCATTCAGACCTCCGTATGTTTTTTTACGGATCCACGGATACATGGATCGGATCCGCAAAACACATACGGACGTCTGAATGGAGCCTTACAGGGGGGTGATCAATGACAGGGGGGTGATCACCCCATATAGACTCCCTGATCACCCCCCTGTCATTGATCACCCCCCTTTCATTGATCACCCCCCTGTAAGGCTCCATTCAGACGTCCGTATGTTTTTTACGGATCCACGGATACATGGATCGGATCCGCAAAACACATACAGACGTCTGAATGCAGCCTTACAGGGGGGTTATCACCCCATATAGACTTCCTGATCACCCCCCTGTCATTGATCACCCCCCTGTAAGGCTCCATTCAGATGTCCGTATGTTTTTTACGGATCCACGGATACATGGATCGGATCCTCAAAACACATACGGACGTCTGAATGGAGCCTTACAGGGGGGTGATCAATGACAGGGGGGTGATCACCCCATATAGACTCCCTGATCACCCCCCTGTCATCTGGTATCGCCGTACTCAGAAGAAGTAGGGCAATGTCTTTTTACATATACCTATGCTGGGTGAGAGAAATATCTCGGCAAAAGACAACTTTTCCCATTTTTTTATACAAAGTTGGCAAGCATGGGTATATGTAAAATGACACCCCAAAACACATTGCCCAACGTCTCCTGAGTACGGCAATACCACATGTGTGACACTTTTTTGCAGCCTAGGTGGGCAAAGGGGCCCACATTCCAAAGAGCACCTTTCGGATTTCACAGGGCATTTTTTACACATATTGATTTCAAATTACTTCTCACGCATTCGGGCCCCTAAAATTCCAGAGCAGTATAACTACCCCACAAGTGACCCCATTTTGGAAAGAAGACACCCCCAGGTATTTCGTGATGGGCATAGTGAGTTCATTGAAGTTTTTATTTTTTGTCACAAGTTAGTGGAATATGAGAATTTGTAAGGAAAAAAATAATAATAATAAAATCATCATTTTCCGCTAACTTGTGACAAAAAATTAAAAGTTCTATGAACTCACTATGCCCATCAGCGAATATCTTAGGGTGTCTAATTTCCGAAATGGGGTCATTTGTGGGGTTTTTCTACTGTCTGGGCATTGTAGAACCTCAGGAAACATGACAGGTGCTCAGAAAGTCAGAGCTGCTTCAAAAAGCGGAAATTCACATTTTTGTAAACGCTATAACTTTTACCCAAACCATTTTTTTTTTACCCAAACATTTTTTTTTATCAAAGACATGTAGATCAATACATTTAGATAAAAATTTATATATGGATGTCGTTTTTTTTAAAAAAATTTACAACTGAAAGTGAAAAATTTCATTTTTTTGCAAAAATTTCGTTAAATTTCGATTAATAACAAAAAAGTAAAAATGTCAGCAGCAATGAAATACCACCAAATGAAATCTCTATTAGTGAGAAGAAAAGGAGGTAAAATTCATTTGGGTGGTAAGTTGTATGACTGAGCAATAAACGGTGAAAGCAGTGTAGTGCAGAAGTGTAAAAAGTGGCCTGGTCATTAAGGGTGTTTAAGCTAGGCGGGCTGAGGTGGTTAAGAACTCTCCAGTTTGGATTGGGGATAGATTTTTTAAACTAATAGAAAGAATGATTAGGGATCTACTCTGGGGGCGGAAACGCGTAAGACTTAAACTAGAGCATTGGTATAAGCCCTTGGAGAGAGGAGGAGTTAATCTCCCCTGCTTCAGGGGTTACTTTTTAGCAGCACAGTTCTGTTTTTTCGTGAGTGGACTGATAGCCCACTCTGTAAGTATTTAGTTAATAGATCTTCTTATGACAACTTTTTCACACTATTGGAGTCTGGTCAATTGACCAACTCCGATAGAGAATTTAAATCCGCCAGGAACCTCTTTATGAAGTCATGGTATTCGATCAGACTCTGGTATGGAGTGAAAGGCTCAATTGGATGTACTCCGCTCTGGCATAATAAGCATTTTCAAAATTTAGCTGAATTAAATAAAGATTTATATTGGCAAAAAGGTAATATTTTGTATTTGACACAGGTAGTAGGAAATGGGGATATAGTTTCATTCACGGTATTATCACAAAGACAAAATGTACACAAACTATCATGGTTTAGGTACCTAAAGTTAAGGTTGGCACTATTAAATATTAAAGAAAAAAATAGGCTTGAAATTCACGCTTTTACACAATTGAATGAATTGATAGAAAATTTGGAGCAAAAGATGAAGATTTCTCAAATGTATAAAAGTTTACTTATAGTACGATTTGGTGACATTTTGTCTCCTAGTCAGAGGGCTTGGCAAAATGATTGCTCAATGACTCACGTGAAGGATCAGGAGAAGGTATTTCAGGATCTTAAAGTGGTTTCACATAATTTTAATCACGTTTTGATGCAGTTTAATATTCTACATAGATTGTATATTACTCCGCGATGGCTTAAGAGATGTGGTATTAGGAGTCATGCCAATTGTCCTAGGTGCGAGGCTCCGGATGCGGACTATTTGCATATGTTTTGGTCATGCCCAAAGTTGAAACAATATTGGTGGTCTATTCATGATTATATCCAGAGAAAATTGAACGTGCGGATTCCTTTTATGGTTGATTTTGGGGTATTGGGGGATCTTGCCAGGGTGGCTTGTTATCAATATAAGATAATGTTGTTATCTTCTGTTTAAGATAATGTTCCTGGCAAGACTCCTAATAGCACACTCTTGGTTTGCGCGAGAGGCTCCAAGTATTAATACATGGTTAAAATTGGTAGATACCAATAAGAGATACGAACATATCCTGTATAAGCAAAGAGATATTGAAATAAAATAAAATTAAGTAAAATCTGGAGAGACTGGAATAGATAGATTTTCCTTCGCTCTCCATCCTTCTACATCTTTCCTCGGTCGGGTTACGGAGGACTGGTGCCGAAGGAGGACACATCTGGGGGTGGGACGGGGAGGGGTTTGGGCTGGGTTATATGGGGTTTGAAAATGAAGATTATATATATATATATATATATATATTTAAAAAATAATTTGTCTGTTAATATTGGAAATTTTATAAAGAAAGTTAATAAAAAAAATAAAAAAATCTCTGAATGACTTAGATAAGTAAAAGCATTCCAAAGTTAATACCACATAAAGTGACATACTGTATGTCAGATTTGCAAGATTGGGCCTGGTCAGGAAGGGGGCAAATGGCCCAGTCTGGAAGTGGTTAAATATATTACCAAACAACCAAAAAGCCATAGAGCTTAGAATACTGTAATGAGATGCACATCCAATAAATATAAAATCTGTGAAACAATTTTATTACACAGGACAAACAAATAAACACTTTAAAAATTGTATACAATGAAAGATGCGCCAGTATAAATAAAACCAGGCACAGACAAACAGCCCACTAAGGTCCACAAATAGGGACCAAACACGTGCAGTCAAAGTCAAATCCAATGCCAAAAAGAGAAAGTAATATTATTATAATAAAAATAATAATAATGTGACGAGGGGGCATCCTCTGCGTCTGGAGGAAAGAATGTTTGTACACAAACAGAGGAGAATTCTTTACAGTAAGAGCAATGAGACTATGGAACACTCTGCCTGAGGAGGTGGTGATGGTGAGTACAATAAAGGAATTCAAGAGGGGCCTGGATGTATTTCTGGAGTGTAATAATATTACAGGCTATAGCTACTAGAGAGGGGTCGTTGATCCAGGGAGTTATTCTGATTGCCTGATTGGAGTGGGGAAAAAATTTTTTATTCCCCTAAAGTGGGGAAAATTGGCTTCTAACCTCACAGTTTTTTTTTTTTTTGCCTTCCTCTGGATCAACTTGCAGGATGACAGGCCGAACTGGATGGACAAATGTCTTTTTTCGGCCTTATGTACTATGTTACTATGTTACTACTACTAATAATAATAATAATGTAGCATCAAGAAATGTAGAGCAATACCTGAAAAGGATAAAGTGCGATAATATAAATCCCGGACATGTATGTAGGCCTATGTCAAAAAGACCGCCCCACGCGTATGGCCAGGAAAACCCAGCTTCCTCAAGGGTAAAAGCCTGTATGTGTAATTGTCCTATTAATACCCAAATAATTAGGTGCTTTAAGGTATTAAAACATATCACCTGTATAGACATATTAGATGAAAGAGTGAGAGTGTGCTCCTGGCATCCCAGGTTTACGAGTCGTGCCTGTGCAAGGTGGCCAAGATGGTGCATCTTTACATGTGTAAGTGCCTCTGTCTATGGTCAACAC
Source organism: Bufo bufo (assembly GCF_905171765.1). Taxonomy (NCBI): domain Eukaryota; kingdom Metazoa; phylum Chordata; class Amphibia; order Anura; family Bufonidae; genus Bufo; species Bufo bufo. Next base: position 381,012,719 of record NC_053391.1, read on the forward strand.
CAAAGATGCACTACAGAAACAACTTTTCCAACTCTTTTCGAGATTTGACACACACACACCATATTTTCTGAACTATTAGACATGCTTTTTCTTCTCCACACTTTGCTGAAATCTTTTGGTGTATCTATTAGTAGGAATGCAGGCAGTTGCCAGTGTAGGGAAACAGTAGACCTTGAGCTGCCAGTGTAGAGAAGCAGGAGACTGAGCTCTGTGAGAGTGAAAGGTCCTTGCAGTGCAGTTATGTAAGCAGCAGGTACTGTGTTGTTTGTACGCAATGTGCTCACTGAATAGTCACATGTTACACACAGACTTGCATAAAGTGTGAATTTCAGTCAGCAAATACATATAGCACACATACAACTCTGTACAGTGTGTGTTGCTAGGACCTTCTAGACATGCCCCATGCCGTATGATATCCTTCTCTTCACAGTATGATTAGTCAGCCTCACTGTCTCCATGTCTCTTCAGCACCTCCCCTCTGTATTATACAGTATGTAAAGAGTGAAGCTATGGGAAGAATGAGGGTATATAATATGCATACAGTATATACAGAGTGGAGGTGATGGGGAGAATGAGGGTATACAATATCGATTCAGCATGCAGTGAGTGGTGGTGATGGGGTACAGGGAGGGAATGTAGTATGCATATCCTCACCAGCCTCTGCCACTTCCACTCAATATATACTGTGGGGGTCATTTATAATTTCAGGTTGTTTTATGCGAGTTTTTTTAAGTCTGGCATTGCTTAAAAGTATAATAATATATGTGGCATGAGTATAATGTGGTTTACACCTTTAGGTGTGAAAGTAGACCAAGGGGGTCGCAACATTTTTGCGACTTTTGCAAAAGTCACACAAAGTAAATGAGCCATAATCCAGGTCTTTTAGCAACTAAACATAGACCACTGTGAAAAGTGGGGAGGATCACGAAATGACACAAAAATGTTGCAGTTGCCATGCGACTATTCACAAAACTGATTTCATAAATGCCCCATCACCTCTACTCCATAATATACTGTATACTCTCACTGTCCACCATCACCCACAGTCTGTATATACTGGATACCATCACTGTTCCCACTGTACTGGACCAAGGATATTATAATATAAACCATCACACATTTTTTTTTTAGCAAGGACAGAATGTAACATGCAGCTAGGGAGGAATTAGAATCAGTAGAGCATATATTTTCATTTAGTAATTGAAATATATGGCATGTGAGGGAATCCTTTATTGTAGCATATGTCAGTGCAATTTTCTGAGCTTTTTAGCTGAGTTTAAATATTAATGATTCTTTGCTTTTTTGCTTTATTAATATTTGCCTGTTGAAACATTTTGTATTTCTATCACAAGGCTGAACCTTGGCCTCATTAACATGTGGATTCTAAATATGAATCCCACATATGTAAAAGCAAAAAAATTTAATCTGCAGTCTGGCTCTCTTCTCACTACAAAACAGTCACCAGAGGCAGGCAATGTCGAGATGAATTGGTTAAGTAGGGAGGGACTAAGGTTTTGAGATGGGTTTTACCAAGTTGGGCACTGCGCAGATTGTTCCGACTTAAGTATGTGGAATGCATAGTGAACAGCTCCTGTCTGTCTGCCAAGGCAATTATGACATTGAATGATGTTGTTTTGGATGGATGTCAAAGCAGTGAGATATGAGACAAGAGGGTAATCTGAGTATAGAAAGAAAAATGACCAGTACTTAAAGGGATTCTGTCACCAAGATTTGTGCTATAGAGCTGCGGACATGCACGGCTAGATCGCCGCTAGCATGTCCGCAATATACCTATCCCATAAAGCTGTGTGCTTTTATTGTGCTTAAAAAAGGATTTTATAGATATGTAAATGAGTCTTGTATGTGTCCAAGGGGCTGTACGAACCTTCCTGGAGCCCAGCCGTGCCCAGCCACGCCCGCCTGTGAAGGAGCCCAGCACCGCCTATGTCCTCCGAATCTCCTCCTTTCATCAACGATAGATTGCCGTAATCTCGCGATGTGCGAGCTCGCGCATGCGCAGTGCCGGTATAGTGTTTCTTCCCTGTGCTGGCATCAGCCTCAGGGAAGGAACTGCGCATGCGCGAGCTCGCGCATCGCGAGATTACGGCAATCTATCGTTGATGAAAGGAGGAGATTCGGAGGACATAGGCGGTGCTGGGCTCCTTCACAGGCGGCGATCTAGCCGTGCATGTCCGCAGCTCCTTCACTAGCGGCGATCTAGCCGTGCATGTCCGCAGCTCTATAGCACAAATCTTGGTGACAGAATCCCTTTAAGTACTGGTCATTTTTCTTTCTATACTCAGATTACCCTCTTGTCTCATATCTCACTGCTTTGACATCCATCCAAAACAACATCATCCAATGTCATAATTGCCTTGGCAGACAGATAGGAGCTGTTCACTATGCATTCCACATACTTAAGTCGGAACAATCTGCGCAGTGCCCAACTTGGTAAAACCCATCTCAAAACCTTAGTCCCTGATGCCAGCACAGGGAAGGAACACTATACCGGCACATCGCGCATGCGCAAGCTCGCGCATCGCGAGATTACGGCAATCTATCGGTGATGAAAGGAGGAGATTCGGAGGACATAGGTGGTGCTGGGCTCCTTCACAGGCAGGCACGGCTGGGCTCCAGGAAGGTTAGTACAGCCCCTTGGACACATACAAGACTCATTTACATATATATAAAATAATTTTTTAAGCACAATAAAAGCACACAGCTTTATGGGATAGGTATATTGCGGACATGCTAGCGGCGATCTAGCCGTGCATGTCCTCAGCTCTATAGCACAAATCTTGGTGACAGAATCCCTTTAAAGGCAGGAATGGCATCCAAACTCACTTCACTGTTGGGGAGATGATATAACATCAATTTACCTTCTCCTGGTCACCATGTAGACCCTCTGATTATCTGATCATAGGGTCCAGTAATTGGATTTAGAGAACTCTGTAATAGAAGATCCAGAGATCATCTGGTTTAAAGACCATGGGGGAAATTTTACATGAGGGTAATATTTTAAGTCTCTTTTGCTTGAGTCTATGTACTTGTTGTTTGATAAATTTGTCTTATCCTTAAATCTAGCACCTTTGGTTACAAAAGCTTCAGTACTTGTTTACCAATTCCACTCTTCCACTGGAGTGAGATTGCAAATTTTTCGTGACTTTAAAAAAAAAAGGTCTCAGTGAAACATCTGGAGTCAAACATAACTAACCATGCTCACACTCCGACCTGTATTTCAAAGCTGGAGTAAGTGGTGTAAATATACAAAAAGTCACAACATTTTTGTGCAAAAAATAGTGTGTGGAACAGCACTGCTGTACCTTCCAGACCCCTCTGGGAATGCAGCAGCCTGTCCAAGACACCGGATCCACGGTAGTCCACAGATAGATATTCAAATAGAAGTTAACGGCAGCATATTCATCTAGAGATTCTTTATTGATGGTCCATGAAAATATGTACAAAAAGGTTCATAAAAAGCAACAACGTTTCGACTACTGTGTAGGGAGAAAGACTACACAGTAGTCGAAACGTTGCTGCTTTTTATGAACCTTTTTGTACATATTTTCATTGACTAACTATTAATAAAGAATCTCTGGATGAATGTGCTGCTGTTAACTTCTACTGGCCTGAATAATGCTGCTGTATAATTTCCCCACACTTATAGAAAGTGATCTCATTAGATATTGAGCAAAAAATATTGATAAGTAATAATGACATTAATTAAACACATAATATTCAGAATCATCCACAAATGCACATAGAATTCTCCCAGGAAAACCTGACAGATGTTCGTTACCATGTGAATGAAGCAGCCACATTCAACCACAGGCAAAAATATAAGAGAACATTTCAATATTGCATAGCATTTCCAAATAGTATATCAGTATATCTCTCTTCTGTGTGAAACGTTACATTTAAAATTCTGGTTGATCAACTCAAATGGTCAATTCAAAGGGTTTTTAATAAATCAATACATACAAATTTGAGTGACTGGTTGTGATGGTTAGACAATTGGTTCAAAGCATCTCCAGAATATTAAGTCTTCTGGGGTGTTCATGGTACGCAGTTCTTAGTAGGTACTAAAAGTAATCCAGTAATCCAAGGATGAGAAACCAGCAACAGGATCAAGAGTGTCCAAGGCTCAATTATTTGCATGGGGAGTAAATGCTAGCCCATCCGGTGCGATCACACAGAAGAGCTACTGTAGCAAAAATTGTGCAAAGAGTTACTATTATAGAAAGGTACCAGAAAACACAATGCATCAGAGCCTGCTGTAAACGGAGCTGCGCAACTGCAGATTGGGAATACCCATTCTGACCCTACTGCAATTGTTCATCCTATAGAGATTCATTGTTTCTGGTCAGAAGATTGCTGTTTACACAGCACAATCAACAATAATCTACCTGCTAGATTATGAGTTGATCGGCAAACATTTGTTCCCGATAATCTGCCCGACAATAATCCTGTGTAAAGGGACCTTAAATTATTAGATCCTGATCCAATTACACAAACTGACAGATGGAGCACATGTCAAATGACACCATTGTATTTCTATACCAGCAAAATAAAAAATGTATCCCAACCCCTGCTATCTTTATATTGGGAATACACAATGATCAGTGAAGTTCTCTTTACTAAAGACTGTAGCCCATACCACTACTCACAAAAAGTTAGGGATATTTGGCTTTCAGGTGAAATTTATGGAAAACGTAAAAAGTTCACACTACAGCGATATTATATCATGAAAGTAGGGCATTTAAGCAAAAGCATGCAATGGTGATTTCCTCATCATATTGAAGCAAAAGCCAACAACAGTGGTGGGTATACCCCCACAAAAAATGTCAATGTCTCAATAACTTGTCATGTGACCTTGAGCATCAATTACAGCTTGACAATGATGTCTCATGCTGTTCACAAGTCGACTTATTGTCTGCTGAGGCATGGCATCCCATTCTTCTTGAAGGACGGCACTCAGGTCATTGAGGTTCTGGAGTACAGAGTTACAAACCTCTACATGGCGACTCAGCTGATCCCATAGGTTTTCAATGGGATTCAGTTCTGGAGAAAGTGCAGGCCACTCCATTTGAGGTACCCTAGGTACCCTAGTCCCAGCAGATGAAATTTGGCCTGTGTTGTTCATGCAGAGGCACAATGACTAGATTAACGATGTTATTCAAGTAGTATGGGCTTGACACTGTACCATTCACAAAGTGTAGGGCAGTTCTGTATTGACTAGACACACTTGCCCACACTGTAACACAACCACCACCAAAGGCTCATCTGGTGACAACAGTAGCTAATGCATAGCGCTCTCCTTGATGTCTTGGCCATCATTAATGCTCAGCATGAATAGACTTTCATCAGTGAACAGCACTGAGGCCCACTGGTCCCTCGTCCAGCGTAGATGCTTCCTGGCCTATGCAAGACGATGATGCTTGTGTCTGGTGGTGTGGTCAGGTACCCTTGCAGGTCATCTAACACTCAGACCATGCTGATGTCAACAGTATGGAGTGGTCTGACATAACACTTGGTTGCCTCTTGCCTCCCTTAAATGTGCCTGGAGTTATGAGGCATTCATCATTCGGTTCCACAGGCATTGTTCACAATGAAGCGCTCATCAGTGTGGGATGTGGCCAAAGGACGTCCACTTCTATGCCTTTCAATGACTTTTCCAGTCTCTCTGTTTCTCTGTTTCAACCTGCTGATGACACTCTATGACACTCTAAGACACTCTAAGCTCAGTGGCCACTTACATCTGAGAACATCCTGCTTGAAGTCTCGCAATGGCGAGGTACTGTTGATCAATTGTGTTGTCTTGGTATCATGATGTCAAAATGTGAACAGCAGTATGAGGAGGACTGTTTAAATATCAATTCTATTTGAACCAGGAAAATTTAGGAACCAGGAAATTTATTGGGCGATTCATGGATCAAACACCTGTTATGAATTTTGCTGTTAAGCTCCTTGTTGGAGAACAGCAAGTTGTGCAAACAGTACTGAAACATTAAACAGTTGGACATGTGCATTCAAAAGTTTAGAGAAGGTTACATTAAAGTCACCTGTAAAGGTTAGAGGTCATTTTAGGTTCATCCTGAAATTTCACCTACAAGTCAAATATCCCTAACCTTTTGTGTATATTGTTGGAGATCTTAGCACCTGCATCTTGGCTGCTCTTTCTCTTCTCTGTCTTTCCCTGTGTCCTTGCATGACCTGACTCTAAAATTAGACCCCACATAATTGCCCAGCTAAAACATCATAGCCACCCACCGACAACCTGCAAAATTATCCCCCTCCCTCCGATTATTAGATTACTTTCCAAGGACCAGGAAAGCATCTTCAAAGGAAATATGCCATAAAGTGGAGGCCATGATTTTGGAAGATTGTCAGGTCAAACTTAGTGTTATAGCTCATGAATTAAGCATTTCAGTTGGCACACTTTCCAGTATCATTCATGATGTTTTGATGATATCAAAGGTCAGTCCCCGGTGGGTGCCACGAATGTTGGCGCCTGAGCAAAAAACTTGTCGCCAGCAATTTAGCCAAGAGAATTTAGACATGCTGAGAGAAAATCCAGGAGACTTCTATTCTCAAATTATAAAAGGTGATGAAACATGGGTCCACCACCATGATCCTGAGACCAAACAAGAGTTCATGCAATGGAAGCACAAGGGGTCACCTACTACAAATACATTTTGTGTGCAGAAGTCAGATGGAAAGAACATGTCAACAGTTTTTTTGGGCTACAGAAGGTGTTTTATTACTAGAATTCATGCCACACAAGACAATAATTAATGGAGACACCTATGCTCCAATAAAGAGGGCATTATATGAGGCAATCAAAGAGAAATGCCGTGGGAAGTTGTTGGCAGGTGTGTTGCTGCTAACAACACTATGCCAGCTCACAAGTCTCGCAAATCACAAGCTGCTATCAGGGAATGTGGCTTCATGGAGCTTAAGCATCCGCCCTACAGTCCAGACCTGGCTCACAGTGATTACTTTCTCTTTTGGAACCTGAAGAAATTTCTGTGAGGGCAAAGATTTCCTGAAGATAATGTAGTCAAAGAGGCGGTAACAGGGTTCCTACAGCAGCAAGAAGTCTCCTATTCTGAGGGAATCCGATCAATGGAGGAAAAGTGGAATAAGTGTGTTGATGTCAAAGGGGATTACATTGAAAAGTAGTTAATTATCTAAAAAAATATTGTTTTCATATTAACATAGATATCTTATTGAACACCCCTCGTATGGCCATAAGTGAAGTATGAAGGGTGCCTTAGCTAACATTCTGATGTCATCCGATATTATTAGGCTATACCTCCATTATGAAGGAAGAATAAAGTCCAAATTCATTTATATCTGAACCACTTTACCCTAACATCTGCTGTCGGGGGAGTCACATTAGAAATTAGAAAGTCATCTTAAATCACCTGGTTCAAATGTTTATGACCTTCTTAACGCAAGTTAGTAAACCTGGTATACATTATGTAAAATGCAATCAACTGTTGCCAATTATGTTGAACCTGCAGAGTTATAAGCAGTTCAGTCCGCATGGACAGCTTCCTTTTTAAAAGTGTCCTCTTCTTTAACACTTTTAAAGGATTAAATCAGCAGTTTTTTAGATCAGCAGTTTGAATATTTATAGCCATCTTAATGCCAATTTGTAGGCCTGGCATATACAGGGTGGGCCATTTATATGGATACACCTTAATAAAATGGGAATGGTTGGTGATATTAACTTCCTGTTTGTGGCACATTAGTATATGTGAGGGGGGAAACTTTTCAAGATGGGTGGTGACCATGGCGGCCATTTTGAAGTCGGCCAATTTGAATCCAACTTTTGTTTTTTCAATAGGAAGAGGGTCATGTGACACATCAAACTTATTGGGAATTTCACAAGAAAAACAATGGTGTGCTTGGTTTTAACGTAACTTTATTCTTTCATGAGTTATTTACAAGTTTCTGACCACTTATAAAATGTGTTCAATGTGCTGCCCATTGTGTTGGATTGTCAATGCAACCCTCTTCTCCCACTCTTCACACACTGATAGCAACACCGCAGGAGAAATGCTAGCACAGGCTTCCAGTATCCGTAGTTTCAGGTGCTGCACATCTCGTATCTTCACAGCATAGACAATTGCCTTCAGATGACCCCAAAGATAAAAGTCTAAGGGGGTCAGATCAGGAGACCTTGGGGGCCATTCAACTGGCCCACGACGACCAATCCAATTTCCAGGAAACTGTTCATCTAGGAATGCTCGGACCTGACACCCATAATGTGGTGGTGCACCATCAATCCATTGTTTTTCTTGTGAAATTCCCAATAAGTTTGATGTGTCACATGACCCTCTTCCTATTGAAAAAACAAAAGTTGGATTCAAAATGGCCAACTTCAAAATGGCCGCCATGGTCACCACCCATCTTGAAAAGTTTCCCCCCTCACATATACTAATGTGCCACAAACAGGAAGTTAATATCACCAACCATTCCCATTTTATTAAGGTTTATCCATATAAATGGCCCACCCTGTATAAAATTCAACCAATTCAAGTTGAACCTGTGGGGATATCAGCAGTTCACATGAGTATCTTCTTTTTCAAAAGGTGATAAACCCTTTAATGATTCGGGAATCTCCGAAATATCATACAACACATAAGGATTATATGCATTATACACACTGGCTTTATTAGCTTTAAAGGATTTAGAAAATTCATTACATTATAGCAACATTACACCGACATTTATAGGAAGTCATGAAAAAGAAGACCTAATTTAATTTCATTAGGCCTTAAATGAATACTTCTAGAGATAGTGCAGTTTAAAAGGGGTTCTTCTTGTCATGCTTATCTGATTAAATAGGCTAAAGCGGGTTTGTAGCAAAGCCAAATGCTAAAATTATGGATTATTTAAATCAATCATTGGTTTTTAATCTCTTTGCTGCTGCTTTACATTGGCACTAAACATAAGTACAATGGGGGGAGATTTATAAAACTGGTGAAAAGAAAAACTGGCTTAGTTGGCCATAGCAACCAATCAGATTCCACCTTTGATTTTCCAAAGGAGCTGTGAAAAATGAAATGTGGAATCTGATTGGTTGCTATGGGCAACTAAGCCAGTTATACTTTACACCAGTTATGATAAATATACCCCAAACTTGTATATTTTATGCTCGGCTTGTTTATTTGGGGAGAATTGCTTATGTTTTTTCCTTAAATATCTATGAAGGACTTAAGTGATTTGTACCAGGGGAATAACTTGAAGCTCTTGGGCCCCAATTAAAAATGATCACACAGTATTTGGATGGGACATTTTGGGCCCCTTAGGCTCCAATGCCTGGCGCACCTATAACTTTTTCATCTCCAGTCTCCAGTTTAACTTTTCTGCTTTATAGGTAGGAAAACACTTTTTGTACTCTACTTAACAGAACATCTAGAATCCCTTTTTCTTTGAATGATTTTGCCCATTGTACACTTATAGACCATTAACAAATTCTGCATCCTCACATTACCAGTAGAAACGAGAATAATATGTAGCTAGATAAAAAATGAGCTATAAATCATACCAGTGGTGCATAATAAATCTCTCAGACATGATTTAAGAGGCTTGAGGCTTGTAAAGTACATACAGAACACATAAATACTTCAGCAGAGTGTATTTTGTTGTATTTTGTTACCAAGAGTAATGCCGATATATGTTCTGCTTTTTTTTTTGGGGGGGGGGGGAATTACTAATGTAATTGTGCCTAGATCTAATCATAAAGTGCACAAAAAAATATGCCTTTCTAGTGTATAATGGATCTATTTATAAAGCAAATGTGACAAGAGCAATACACCATTGTGCCCAGCTTGCCTGTTTTTCTTGTCCAGTTGAACGAGGTGGCATGGCTTTTTTGAAAGGGAATGTGGCTTAAGATGCAACCATGTGCATCCAAATTGCTGCAAAATGTTGGTACTAAGTAACTACATTAGTGGCTTTGAGTCTCTAGCTCAATCTGTAGATGTTGAAGGATACTGCTACAACTACTTCTCTCCAATGGCAATATGGGGTGAAACATTAATATTAAGCTGACATCTGTAATCTCTGACATCTGTAATAGCCCCTAAGCACAGAATGGATCAGAGAGATCTAGCGACATCAGTCACCAGCGTCTGCCTTCAGACAAGCAAAGGCATATTTTGAGAGAAACAGTACAAAGATTGGCAACTTGTTGCTGACATATATGATGATAAGTTGCCTGGAAAACCAATAAAGCAAACCATATATATCATATATCTTGTCTAGTGTGGTCATTTGCCAATAAAAGATACAATTAACCAATCTATTTCAAAGAGTGTTATTACACTACCCAAAATATCATGCATGTTGAGAGAATTGGATTTAAGAATCCCAAACCTTGTTTGTCTCTAAGGATACTAGAAGTATTATCATTAAAGGGGTTATCCAGAAATTGATAATGAGCTCATCTGAACTCTAGTGAGCATTGTCGGCTACTGGAAGCTTTCCAAGCACAGTGCCGTACATTGTATAGCAGCTATGCTTGGTATTGCAACTCAGCCCCTTTGACTTGAATGGGGCTGAGCTGCAACTAGGCCATGTGACCGATGTACATGCCAGAGTGCTGTCCTCTTCTAATAGCTGATCTGCGGGGATCCCTGATGTTGGATCCCCACCGATCTGATATTGATGACCTATCCAGAGGATATAAATTCCCAGATAACCCCTTTAATTATAATCCAAGACAGTTTTGCCTTCAAAAAAATCAAAACATACAGTAGAACCTTTACAGGATCCAGCAATTGTAAATTTTTGCTCCTAATGCATTTCTTGTTCACCTTCTAAGACTTAAAGTCAAAAACATGGAATAAGGCCTGCTCCAGGGTTCTCCCTAAAAGTCACAGATGTTAAAGAATATATAAAGTTAAATACTCTTAACCAGATCCATCGCTGCATTATACAGTATACAACCGTTACTAGGAGGTTACTGTCACTTTAAATGGAAACAAAGGAAGCATCAACAATCTATTCACTAATAAATATTTACCATGATGTTCAGAAAATAGTTTTGAAAAGTTCATGGATGGATGAATAATGCTATAAAGTTGTTTCCAGAGGTTCCATAGATATTTTCATTTATCCAAGCTAAGTGCTGACATAACTTTTTTATGCATTGTAACCAACATGCAACCACTTCAGTCTTCAGTATTTTCTGCTAAATGTGTTTTATTTTTCATTGATTCTGAAAACACCACTTTAGCTAGGAAATCCATTACAGTTTCCATGGTACCTAAATCTCTTGTACAACATTGTTTTGGCATCAAAACTTAAATTTCTGCCTTTGGATAAATAATAAAATGCAGATGCATTAGTATTTTCGGTGGTCAACATAAAGAAGCTTGAAAATAGCTCTGAATGTTGCCTCAAAGGAAACAAAAGAGAATAAGGGTTATAGTAGTCTCTAATAGCTTGCAAGGATAATAATAATATTAAATGTTCGTAAAATTTGGTACACTACTCAGAACTGTACACAAAAATCAAAGAACAAACTTCAGAATAGGCCCGAACCCTTATTGAACGCTCCATCTAATGAATAAAGTCTTTATTTAAATGTTCACTCACAATGTACAGTACAATTTCATAATATATCTGTTGCTCTATTAGGTTTTGTGCACAGTTTTTGTGGCTGTTTTTTTTTAGTTTGCAAAAACTAAACTGACCCAAAAAAGCAACAGAAATTATATTAAAAAAAGAAAGCACTTTTTGTAGTGTATTTTATACCTCACTATAGATTTACCACAAAGTTAGAACACTGCATGCATGAATATAGGAAACTCTGTTAAAGAGGGTTTCTGGTTTCCATCAACATCCTTTAAAATAATAATTTAGGAATTATTAATTTTGTAATGTATTTTTTTACCTTTATTGCTTTTATGTTCCAGCTGTGGTCACAGGACCATGCAGCTCTTTCTTATTTTCTATGATGTTACAGTATGTCCATGGGCATGTCAAAGCAGTAACAGAGGCAGAGATAGAGGAGTATCTATGTAACTAGCCAGACAGGAGGGGTTATAAACTAAGGGCAGTGATAGGGGACTGTCTATGTAACTAGCGAGGTGGGAGGAGCTATAAACGAGGTAAGCATTTTTAGGGACGGTGCTGATGCTGTGGTAGAGAAAGAAGAAGTGCATCATGGGTCTGGTTGGATACAACATGAAGTGCTACATACAGGATGCACACTGATTTGCATAAGTGGTGAAAATGGTCGGGAGAGTCCAAATTGAAAGAGAAAAAACATGATAAAGATCTTCATGAGTATATCTGTTAAAAGCCATAGTAATAGTGGAAAACCCTTTTAACTGCAAAGGTGTTATAATAACTAGTTCACCTCTTCTAATAATCTGGGTTCTGATCATAAACTATTTTAGAGTGGTTCAAAGTTTTTAAATACAGTGCACGATAAATATGATTTATAGTCAAATTCATGCTATTGACAGCTGAATTACCTAGAGCACTGGATCATTTAAGAAGGTACTTAATTAGTCTTTACTGAATTTATAACTCAACTACATTGCTCAGAATTACCTTTTTTTTTTATAATAAAGAAGGTACTCTGCATATTTAAATGAGCAGCTACATAGCCTTAGAAACAAGCTACGGAAAATCCTGAATGCGCTTGGCATCATGTTTTAAAACTTGGGTGGACAAAAATGACACCAATTTCAAAGCATAATATATGCAAGGAGATCATCTCAAAGCTGACCTCTAAGCAGTAAGTCAAGAATCGTAAAATACATTTTGAACCATGGATATTATAGAGGTCCTGTCACCTCTCCTGACATGCCTGTTTGAATAGCTTCATGCATTCCCTATGTAATAATAATTCTGGAGCATCTATTCTTATGACTCTGTGTTGTGCCGTTCCTTTATTATTTCTACTAGAAGCTATGAATGAATTTCTATCAGTCTGCAGTATGGGTACAGAGGGGTGGTAACAAGTTGAGGGGTGTACTTGGACAGTGACAATGGCAGCACTGACTGGATAGAGTGAGACTGTGCAGGTACACCCCCCCCCCCCCCCAACTGGTTACCACCCCTCTGCACCCTTACTGCAGACTGCTAGCAATTTATTCATAACTAGTGATAATCGAGCATGCTCGGCCGAACACATGTTCGGCTCGAGCATCTCGATGCTCGGCACATGGCGTTACTTGGCCGAGTACCGCATGTGCTCGAGCGACATGCTCGAGTCTCCTCCCCGCACGTTTCTCAGCCAATAGATGTGCAGGTATGTACTGCCCTCACTGTAATGCCAGTAGCCATGTTGGCTACTGGCATTACAGTGATTGGCTGGCCGGAACGCATCATCGGGTGCTATATAGCACCTGATAACGCATGTTCGGCTCATTCGTAGTCAGGGAGAACTGAGCATAGGAAGGGACAGAGATTGTAGGGAATGTAATTGAATATTTTTTTTGCACAAAAACATTTCAGAGACCCAAAAGTCCTTGTAAGGACTATGTGTGTGACAGCAGCAATATATGTTTGTAGCGCAACCTCTGGTAAATTGCTCAGTGTTAGGAAGAGCTGTGTATAGGAAGGGACAGACAGTGTAGGGAGTGTAATAGGAAGATTTTTATACACCTTCTATACACCTTTTATACATACTCCTTCTTCGCCTTTCGCTTTCTTAAACTTAACATGGATAAAACAGAATTCAGAAACTTTCCCCCATCTCTCCCCGGTCAACCAAGTCCGCTACCTTGGAGTGACCTTGGATTCTGCCCTCTCCTTCAGACCGCACATCCAAGCCCTTTCCACCTCCAACTCCAAAACATCTCCCGCATCCCTGCTTTCCTTAACTTTGAATCTGCGAAAATGCTTGTACATGCCTTCATCATCACCCGCCTAGACTACTGCAGCACTCTCCTCTGTGGCCTTCCATCTAGCACTCTCGCACACCTCCAATCTATCCTCAACTCTGCTGCCCAACTAATCCACCTCTCATCCTATTACTCCTCTGCCTCTCCCCTCTGCCAATCCCTTCACTGGCTCCCCATTTCCCAGCGAATTCACTTCAAAGTACTAACAAATACATACGAGCCGTCCATAACCTGTCCCCTCCCTACATCTCTGAGCTACTTTCCCGATACACCCCCAAACGCACTCTCCAATCCTCACAAGACCTCCTTCTCTCCTTTCCTCTTATCGCCTCTTCCCACAATCGACTCCAAGATTTCTCCCGTGCATCCCCCATACTCTTGAACTCGCTACCCCAACATATCAGACTCTCACCTACAGTGGAATCCTTCAAAAGAAACTTGAAAACCCACCTCTTCTGACAAGCCTACAACCAGTGACCCTGCTGCCTCTATACCGCCATGTCCAACTTCACCCGCACCTACCCGCACTCCCATACCATGTAGATTGTAAGCCCTCACGGGTAGGGCCCTCTCTCCTTCTGTGCCAGTTTGTAACCCGTCTTGTTTGTGATTTGTGCAATTGTCTGTATTATGTATGTATACCTCTTCTCATATGTACTGTACAGCCCTATGGAATGAATGACGCTTTAATAATAAATAATAATAATGATACAAAAAACTTTTCAGAGACCCAAAAGTCCTTTTAAGGACTATTGTGTGTGACAGCAGCAATATATATTTTTAGCGCATCCTGTGCTAAATACCGTGTAATAGACCGCTGCGGACAGTTAAATTATCCGCGCCACATCTCCTGTGTAAAGTGTGAACATCCAAAAAATATCTGTGACATCCACTGTACTTTTGCAATAGATGGTGTCCGCTGCGGACAGTGAGATTAGCTGCGCCACATCTCCTGTGTAAAGTGTGCGCATCCCTAAAATATCAGTGACATCCACTGTACTTTTTCCGTAGATGTTGTCCATTTCTGACAGTGACCTTACCAGGGCCACATCTGCAGTGTAACGTGTGCGCTTCAAACATTTTTCTGTGACATACATTGTAATTTGTCCATAGACGGTGTCCGCTTCTGACAGTAACCATACCAGGGCCACATCTGTACTGTAACATGTGCGCTTCAAAAAAATCTCTGTGACATACATTGTCATTTTTCCGTAGACGGTGTCCGCTTCTGACAGTGACCATACCAGGGCCACATCGGCAGTGTAACTTGTGCGCTTGAAAAAAATTTCTGTGACATACATTTTTTCCGTAGACGTGTCCACTTCTGACAGTGACCTTACCAGGGCCACATCTGCAGTGTAACGTGTGTGCTTAAAAAAAAATTCTGTGACATCCAGTGTACTTTTTCCGTAGACGGTGTCCGCTGTGAACAGTTAAATTATCCGCGCCACATCTCCTGTTTAAAGTGTGCACATCCCTAAAATATCATTGACATCCTGTGTACTTTTTCCGTAGACGGTGTCCGCTTTTGATAGTGACTATACCAGAGCCACATCTGCAGTGTAACGTGTGCGCTTAAATTTTTTTTTGTGACATACATTGTACTTTTTCCGTAGACGTGTCCGCTTCTGACGGTGACCTTACCAGGGCAACATCAGCAGTGTAACGTGTGCGCTTCAAAAATGTATCTGTAACATACAATGTAATTTTACCGTAGACGGTGTCCGCTTCTGACATTGACCATATCAGGGCCACATCTGCAGTGTAACTTGTGCGCTTCAAAAATTTATCTGTGACATACATTGTAATTTTTCTGTAGACGGTGTCCACTTCTGGCAGTGACCTTACCGGGGCCACATCTGCAGTGTAATGTGTGCGCTTCAAAAATTCGTCTGTGACATACAGTGTACTTTGTCAGCTTTGAAACCCCCCGGAACTTTGATTAATGAAAACATTCTTGGCAAATGCTTTTGCTTTGGTTCGTCTTGCGCCGGTCCAAGAATCTTACCTCTAGCGGCGCAATACGGATGCCCCCGGCCGTCCCTCTTAATCATGGCCCCAGTTCCGAAAACCAACAAAATAGAACCAGAGTCCTATTCCATTATTCCTAGCTGAAGTAATCAGGCGATCTGGCCTGCTTGGAACATTGTAAATTATTTCAATGGTCAGCTAAGCAGCAGGCACTCTTCCATAATTTTTTTAATGGTTAGCTCAGCAGCAGGTCCTCAACCATAATGTTTTAGAGGGTCAGCTCATCTGCAGGCCCTCACCTACAATCTTTTACAGGGTCAGCTCGCCTGCAGTCCCTCACCTAATTATGCCTAATAGGTAATTTGCGCGCATGCTGCCTTCCTTGGATGTGGTAGCCATAGCCGTTTCTCAGGCTCCCTCTCTGGAATCGAACACTGATTCCCCCTTACCCGTGGTCACCGTGGTTGGCGCTGAAAATAACATCAAAAGTATGAATGACGCTTTAATAATAAATAATAATAATGATACAAAAAACTTTTCAGAGACCCAAAAGTCCTTTTAAGGACTATTGTGTGTGACAGCAGCAATATATATTTTTAGCGCATCCTGTGCT
This sequence comes from Bufo bufo, assembly GCF_905171765.1. Classification (NCBI taxonomy): domain Eukaryota; kingdom Metazoa; phylum Chordata; class Amphibia; order Anura; family Bufonidae; genus Bufo; species Bufo bufo. The sequence goes on from NC_053391.1 coordinate 381,029,177, forward strand.
AAATACCGTGTTGGACCCAGAGACTGAACCCTGAGCAGGGGGTGTCTGGTTTAATCCTCGGGTTCTCCCATTGACTTCCATTATACTTGCACCCGAGCACTATGGTGCTCGATCAACACTAGTCAAAACCAGAAAAAGCAATAGTAATCACACAGTATAGAGTCTATACAAACGAAATACCAGACACTGATGATTGGGAACAGCTGATTTAAATACCCCACCTTTCTCTATGATTGGACCCAGAGACTGAACCCTGATTGGCTCAGTTTCCAGGTCCAGCAGCTGTTGGCATAGCAAACCTCCCAGATTGACTGCACAGCAGTACAAGGAGAGCTTCTAATACTGAGGTCTTTTTAAGTCTTGGTTATCTCTTTAATTGCAGCATAATGAATATAGATTAGGGCAGTGGTGGCAAACCTATGGCACGAAAAAAAGAAAATAACAATAGCAAAGACAGGTGCACTCTGCGGTCTTACTAACCCTCATACGGATGTACCATTGAGAGATTAGCCAACATATCCTACTGTGGAGGACATGTCTGAGCCCAAGCACCACGCCAAGGTTTCTCAAGTAGCTTGGGACCTAACGCTAAACCTACCTGTGCTGTATGGGCAATACCAGGAGCCAGTGGGCGAATTACCGGAGTGCAAGGTCTGACTCACAGCAATCTCACAGTAACCTCCAGCATGTGACCATGCATACAATGGGAGGAGGGAGAGGGCTCTGAGCCCCACCAAAGACTGGCTGATATAGCTGGGCCTCACATGTGCACCAGAATGCTGCCTGTAGATGGAAATAAAGGCACATTCTGACTAGGAGTTTTTACACCTCCAAAAAATTCTATATGCAAGCTACAGATTGGCGTGGTATTAAAAAGTAGGAAGTGCTCAATCTCATAATATGCAGTGGTGCATCTATACCGCGGGGGGGGGGGGGGGGGGGGCAGATCCTGCACTTGTGGTGCGCTGCTAAAGGCAATCCCCAGCACTAATGCATACAATGGAGGATGCCCACAGCGGACCACAAGTACCACAATGGACATCTTACACAGGATAAAAAAAATTGTGGATTTGATAAACAGTAAAAATAATATAACAATAACAAAGACAGGTGCACTCTGCGGTCTTACTAACCCTCATACGGATGTAAAATTGAGAGATTAGCCAACATGTCCTACGTGAGGACATGTCTGAGCCCGAGCACCGCGCCAAGGTTTCTCAAGTAGCTCGGGACCTAACGCTAAACCTACCTGTGCCGTATAGGCAATACCCGGAGCCAGTGGGCGAATTACAGGAGCGCAAGGTCTGACTCACAGCAATCTCCCAGTATCCTCCAGCTACTTGAGAAACCTTGGCGCGGTGCTTGAGCTCAGACATGTCCTCCACAATAGGATATGTTGGCTAATCTCTAAATTTTACATCCGTATTAGACATTTGTTATCCTGTGTAGGATGTCCATTGTGGTACTTGTGGTCTGCTGCGGGCATCCTCCATTGTATGCATTTATGCTGGGGATTGCCATTAGCAGCAGACCACAAGTGCAGGATCTGTCCCCCCGGTATAGATGCACCACTGCATATGGGGTTGAGCACTTCCTGCTTTATAATACCACGCCAATCTGTAGTTTGTCAACCTATGGCACGGGTGCCAGAAGTGGCACTCAGAGCCCTCTCTGTGGGCACCCACTCCCTGGAAAAAGTCTATGGTGTACCAATATGCCTTAGACTCTTCGTGCTATTCAACAGCACAGGGTGCACTAAGAATGGCACATTGAATGTATGTAGGCAGGATATTATAGCTAAATGATAAAGTACATGGAAGATATATTATATTGGACTGTAGTATTCAGGTTAAATTGCCGCGTTGGCACTTTGCGATAAATAAGTGGGTTTTGGGTTGCAGTTTGGGCACCCAGCCTCTAAAAGGTTCGCCATGACTGGATTAGGGTATGGCATATGGTTATACATAGCATATCATATCATTCTTTTGATTCTTCTACATACCATTTTAGCAGATATTAGATACATGGATATGTTTTTAGGTAATTCAGTGTGGTTACTCTTAGAACTGCTAATATGTTATTGCATTTAATTGATTATGAGATTTTCACTGGCAGGCATTTCTATTACAAGCCACCCACAAAGTAGTTTGCAATGTGCTCCTGCTACTGATTGAAGTTGGAAGGCTTTGAGTTACCGTATTAACCACGCAAACAACCTAGTCATACTGAGCGATTGTGTCTTTTCTCTGATAAGGGGATCTCCTGCTGAATCACATATTATTTTATATTTCTGTGATGCTGACCCCATTATAGTATGAAGACTTAGCATAAAATCTAACTGTAAAGGTTGAACTGGAACTTGCACTAGATTTGTGCATTCTTGTGATTTTTCTCTTCACTAGTTAGATTTGTGCGATTAGCATAAATCTTTGGTGCACATATATAGCTGCTCATACCAGGTATACAAATGCCTTATTTGCTTGTCTCTTTCAAAATATTTGCATATATCTCACCAACTACCCTTTTTACTTTGACTGGCATAAAGAATACAACAGTCTTCTGAAGTTCCATGTACCTGTATTTTTGGCTGAAATTATGGTCCACTGTGATATCCATACACATGCCACACCATTACTTCTCTAGGTGAAACCTACCCATGCTCCATCACAGCTTGAGCACAAATAAATTGAACTTATTTTTAAAGTCAAGTTCTAGGTTAAAGGGGTTGTGCCAGGTTAAAAACTAATCCCTATCCACAGTAGTGCTCAGGCAGTCTGAGTGCTGGGACCTCCTATATGAATGGAGCGGCAGATGATGCATGTTTGCTGCCACTTCATTCATTCTTTAAGACATTAGTCTAGCACTAATGAAGTGGCAGCAGACATGCATGACTCACTTTTTCATTTAAAAATACCCCCACTGCCATAATTGGTGGGTGTGGAAGTGGTTGGACCCCCAATAGTTAGATACTGTGCATAGGGAATATGTTTCTAAATTGGCACAATCCCACTTTAATGTGAGCTTTCTATTTATCTCATACAGCTTGCTATTGTCATATAGCAAGAACGTGTATGATTTTTAAATAATGTTTTTACAGCTATCTTTGGAATTTAAAGTCTGAAAGTTTCTAATTTCACAGTGATATTTCTTTTTTTCATGCAGCATTAGCTGTATTAACTTTGCTTCTCGATAGGATGCAGGTAATATTTATCAAGGAGTGCTTTGTAGAAGACCATGTGATATGTCATGTCTCTATAAGCACATTCCCAGCAGTGATTCTATATTGTACATTGTGTGCCCCAAGTGCAGAGAACAGAACAAAACCCAAAGGGGTAAAGATACCTTTGAAGGGCCAGCACAATTCTAGCAGCATTGCTGTGTCTAACTTCAAACATAACCTTGTTCTTTGTAAGTAAAGTGCATTTACTTCAGAGGTGACTTTAGGAAAAAGAAATCAACAAAGCGAATCTCAGAAAGGCTGATTATAAATTAATGGAATTTTCAGTATGCTTCAGCTAGTACAATATTATTGAAGCAAATGTTTTTTTTAAATAAAGTTTAATCTTTTTCAAGTGTGCAATTATATAAAATTATAATGAAATAAACTATGGGAGACATTTACTAAAGCTTTTACACAGCAATTGTGGCATAAAAAGTCAAAATATGGAGGACGCCATATTTGCATCATAATTTGCAACTTTTATGGAATGGTGAGAATAGGGGCTTAATGGGAGGGGTGGGGCTTAGCATTGGCCATCTGATTTGAGGGGCATCTGCCCCCTAAATTAGGTGCATCTTACTCCAGCGCAGGGAGATCAAGACTGGCATATGGGAATGCCAGCCTTATATATAAATAGAAGTGTTAATAGTTTAAATTTAAATTTATTCTGAAGTTGTAGGACAATAACCCCAAACATGTAGCCAATGTCATTAAGAACAATCATCAGCGTGAAGAAACACAAGGAATCTTGGAAGTAATTATATGGCCATCCCCCTGAGTCCAGATCTCAACATCATCAAGCCTGTCTGGGATTACATGAATAGACAGAAGGATTTGAGCAAGCCTACATCCATGGTTAGCTTTCCAAGATGTCTGGAACAACCTCCCTGCTGAGTTCCTTCCAAAATTGGGCAAGTTTACCTAGAAGAATTGATCCTGTTTTGAAGTCACACCAAATAATCATTTAAGGCTACCATCACAGGATCTCAAAACCGCAGCAAAATGCTTCAGTTTTCTTCCTATTCATTTTCAATGGGGACAAAACTGAACAAACTTTAATGCAGTGCATCGGAATGCACTCCGTTCCGTTTCGTTGCGTTCCCCTTATGCACATAAAATCGCTGCGAGAAAAAGGTGAAAATAAAAAAATAGAGAGAGAGAGTACTTGATATTACAAGATGTTATTCTTTAGGGTTATGTTATGGTCACTGCTTTACTCAGAAAAAATAATGTAAATATAAATTAGTTTTGTTAATTCACTGTTTAGAAATGTGAACTGTATTCAGTTATCTTGGAACCCATTTACTTTAGCGGTACCCTTTGATTGTGTTTTACATTAGAGCCATTTACATTAGCAGCACCCCTTTATTTAGTTTTCCATTAGAACCTTTTACATAAGCCGTATTGCCACTTTAGTATTACATTAGAGCCTCTTTCAAACATCTGAATTGATGGCATTCTAATGAAAAAAAAAAAAAAGCTTTAAAATAAAGAACAAGTTCACATGAGCGAATATGTATAATCCTGAGGTCTGCTGCTGAAGGAGATTTTCTTGTATATGCAGTTTTGCCTTTATTGGCAACTGTATGAATGTGCTGCATTTATAAGTGCAATAACAATTGTAATGTACTCACCTTGCTCGGCTCCTTTACTGTGTCCTTCTTCCAGCCACTGCTCCTGGGCAGTATGTGCATAGTTAGCATGATTCAATCTAAATGCACAGCCATCTTGCCAATCCCAGCACATGACTGCCTGGCCTAGGCTCACTATTTGTTTAGTGTGCCCTAGTGAGTGGATTGCACTCTGGACTAAGCTCAGCTGCATCTAGGTTTTTCAGCTCAGCTGTGTTCCTGGACTCTATTAAATATAGCTAGTGTTGAGCGAATCGCAGTATCCAAAGTGGACTTTGATACGAATTTCAGGAATAATTCGATTCGTCACGAATCGAATAATAACAAATCAATTTTTCCTAAAATGGTGGCTGAAAAAAAAAAAAAAATTCTCACCTCATCCATTTGCTTGCGGAGAGGCCGGCCAATCCTGTCTTGATTGAAGAAAATACGCCAAAGGACCTGCAGCGAGAGTGATGACCTCACCACGAGATCACGCTGGGCGTGCACGGTGACGTCATCAGTATGAAGTCTATTGTATTATCTACAGTAATGCATACAGTTAAGAAGTCCAGATCACTATTTTTATTTTCCTACTTCTCCCAATTTCCCCACTGTCAAGCGCACAAAACTGGACTGAAATACACAGTCCTGACTGCTGTACTGTTCTAACACACTGGAGAGGACTCCTGTGTCCATGCCTGGCAGTCCTGACTATGTATTTCAAAGCAACTCTGAGCGTTGACAGCAGGGGGAACAGGGACAGTAAGATACAAAACAGTGATCTAGACTCCATATCTACAGTACTACTCATGTATTACTGTGGATAATAGTCCAAAATCGGGGTGATATATTTCCTTTAATATGTGCAATGTGTATTTTTACATTACTTGTTACACAAATGCATCAAAACTAAAAATAAAGGAAAAATAAATATGTGATGGAAATATCCTCCTTTCGTATGTTCACTGCTCTGGTGCAGAATAACCTATGTGTCTCTATACTACAAACCAACTCTGTATTGTCAGATTATGTAGTAATCATGTGCCGCTCCACTCATTATAGTCTGTCTTCTTACTAACCTACAGGTAGTTGGCAGGTCAGACGGAGTTGACCAGCTTTCACTTCAAAGTTCAATTAAACACATTTGACTAGAATAGAGGCACCCTAATAGACATATAAATATGGCTTTACACATTCACTTGTAACTTTTATTTATTTCCACTATAATATGTAAATTAATGTCAAATTAATTTAATGTATTTTACTATTATGGTTATGATATGAAAATAATAGATCTATTGCTATTCTTTTCTTAGAGTTACATTCCCTCTATCTTCACAACCTACAAGAATCATATTCATTAGTCTAAGCACAAACCCACTTACTGCAATATTTTAGAACTGTAAATTAGGGGAAAATCTTATTAGACCTAGTTACATATCCTAATAGCAGTCAAACCAAACTTGAAATATGGATTTATATGAAATCTTTAGCTTTCCCCTGGCATACTTATTAAAGGAAGCAGAGGACATGACAAATCACCACTGGGATGGGCTATTCTCAGGTCGAGGTTTAACAAGCTTCATATTTACTGTGATTAAAAAGAATAAATGGCAAATAATGACTAAGATGAAGTGAAAGAGGTGCAATAAATGTAGATTTTATAATATTGTTTTTTTTAGTGATTCAAGCAGAATGACAATTATTTGTTATCAACTCTAATACGTGGGTAAAACCATAAGAGAACTACGGAGAAGGATAGGGGATCATCTAGGTGACATTAGCAACAAAAGAGATACCCCAATTGACATATACATAAGAAACATGGTGGAGATCCTAAATCTATTAATTTCTGTGTTTTTGAAAAAATTTGCCCATCTCCAAGAGGGGGTAATTTAGAGATTTTTTTTTTCTAGAAGAAGACTGAATGGATGTTTAGATTACAGTCAGTGAATCCAGGAGTGAATTAGACTCTTTCATTCATCAGTTTTTTGTAGTTAGTGATCCAGTTCCCTGTTTCATATATTTTTATTTTATATATTTTCTTATATTTTTGTTTTTTCCTTTTTGTATTAAAGAGATCCTTGGGTATGGCCACACATAAATCTGAGTCCGGTCAAAAGGGATGTATTCGATCCGAAATTGATCTAACATCAAACATTTTAACCTATGAATTAGGTTTTAATTTTTGGGACCCCCTAAAATTTACCTATCGTTCCCCTTTTTTTGGGGGTAAAAAATGAGTGTCCCCTTATATATCCAATCCTTTATTCCCTCATAAATTTATCTTTGAGCCGATGCTTATGTGGTTGTTTTTATACAAGGACAGTTGCGATCTTCATATGCAGTGAGCAACTAGATTTCAGACATGCCCATATTAATACTGAGATCCCCCTTGCCAGCGCCAGTTTTGCCCTTAAAACGCGCCATGGGTCAGCATCCATTGGCCTCCTATCATAATTTTACATTGCGCCTTTTTGCATTAGTCCCCTGATGAACCGATATATTAGCTAGGGGAAACGCGTTGGGACTTTTAAAGTTATTGGAGATTACGTACAGCACTGGACTTTTTTTTACTATTGGCACCATTCACAACTGGGACTTTCAGAGCCATTGGAGATATTATACAGCCCTGGATTTTAGTTTTTTCAACATTGGCATCATCTATAACTGGGAATACTGGACAGGTAGGGAATCCTAGTAAGGGTACAGCATCCGATAAGTGGGGCCGCCACTTTCGGGGTGATCACTCTGCTTTTAGGCAGGGACAGGACAGACACCGAGGGAGAGTTCCCAGATGCCTAAAAGCAGACTTTATATTTTGGTCTAGTGCCCCTTCAAATTATCCAGATGATCCCAGCACACAAGCTTCAGCAACAAGCATCCAAGCCTGTACAAGAAGGATCAGTGCTCGACCTGGTTAGGAGGTGTTGCAACAATGAAAAAATTAGAAAATGCTTGGTCTTTAAAGGAGTTATCCCACAAAAAGTATTGCTATGTAATTAATAGGGCATTGCAAATGAAGTATTATTGTAATATACATGCAATAAAAATATTGTTAGGTTTTTGTGTTCATTACATTTTCCTCCTTTTTCTGGTCTACCTTCGCCTGCATTCAGGTGAACTTTCTCAATAGATTCTCTGTTCCCTTTCCCGCACTGCTGGCATAGTGATCTCTCAGAAGCAGAGGATTCATGCCAGGCACCTTTCATCCATCCCTACTTCTAAATTCATAGAAATATGTAGCTATATCCTCTAGACAGTGAAGAAATATGTTGAGAAAGAAATTGTATTACATATCATATTTATTTTTGAAACTATATGTCTGAGACTGAAATTATTTTGTGTGCAAGGGAGGATTGGGTAACAACAGCTAATTGCAATACATCCTGAGATATAGGTGATTGGGCAGACTAGATGGGCCAAATGGTTCTTATCTGCCGACACATTCTATGTTTCTATGTTTCTATGATTACTGTGTTTCTGCCCACCCACAGAAACGAAAGCAAGTTCTCTAGATACTGTATGTGAGTAAAAACGATTGTAAGTTTGTGGGATAAGTTCCAAAATAGGTTGATCATTAAAGGGTTAAAGTGTAACTACTTTTATTTTTTGGGCCAAAATTCAGTGATGATTTTTTAATATCTTTAAAAAGGTTCTAACTTCTTTTTCTCTTTTACCAAGCTCCAAATCGGCTACAACCATAAAGCTAATATACAGTATACATTCAGGTCTATAAATATTGGGACATTGACACAATTCTAATATTTTTGGCTCTATACACCACCACAATGGATTTGAAATGAAACAAACAAGATGTGTTTTAACTGCAGACTGTCAGCTTTAATTTGAGGGTATTTACATCCAAATCAGGTGAACGTTGTAGGAATTGCAACAGTTTGCATATGTGCCTCCCAATTGTTAAGGGACCAAAAGTAATGGGACTTAATAATAATCATAAATCAAACTTTCAGTTTTTAATAATTGGTTGCAAATCCTTTGCAGTCAATTACAGCCTGAAGTCTGGAACGCATAGACATCACCAGACGCTGGGTTTCATCCCTGGTGATGCTCTGCCAGGCCTCTACTGCAACTGTCTTCAGTTCCTACTTGTTCTTGGGGCATTTTCCCTTCAGTTTTGTCTTCAGCAAGTGAAATGCATGCTCAACCGGATTCAGGTCAGGTGATTGACTTGCCCATTGCATAACATTCCACTTCTTTCCCTTAAAAAACTCTTTGGTTGCTTTTGCAGTATGCTTTGGGTCTGTCACGGGGTAGTGTCACGGGTATAAAGATAGAGCGGAGGTGCACCCCCAGAGCTGCCACCCGGTCCCATGTCCGTGCCTACTTGCACCACCTGCCCTAGGTGACGGGGCGCAACTGGGCGACAGTCCCTGACCTGAGTAAGTGCAAGCAGAGAGATAGAGACAGCAGGGAAGAGGACAGCCAATGAGAGGTATCACTCGAGCGGACAGAGAGGTGGAACAAGCAAGGTACCACCAAAAATGGAAGGGCGAGGTGGGTCAACTAGCCGTGGTCAGTCCAGGAGATCACGTCAGTACAAGGAAAGAGGCAAAGACAAAATCCAAAAGCAAGCCGAGGTCAAAATTCGAGAGGTAGTGTCAAGGTTCAGGGAGCAGGCAGAAGAGGTGTCAGGAAGCAGATCAAGGGTCAAATCCAAAGGTAAGCTAAATAACAATAACAATACAAGCCTAAGGGACCAAAATCACAGGAAACCTGTAGCCAGCAGGTTGCCTGTATTTATAGTGGGGAGTGAGGGTCATGTAACGTGGCCAGCGTCACATGACCGACAGACAGGCAAGTCGAGGACCGAGTGATCAACTCGGCGCTCAAGGCTGACCTAGGAGCAGGGAGCCTCCCAGCTAGCAAAGCCGCCCTGGGAACGAGGCCGAACACAGATCCTTGCTCCCGAAGCTAAGCAGCAGTCTGCGGCTGATGGGAGACCGAGTGCACCTTCGGCGCCCCGTTACAGGGTCATTATCCATCTTGCGCCGTCCAATGAGTTCTGAAGCATTTGGCTGAATATGGGCAGATAATATTGCCCGAAGCACTTCAGAATACATCCTGCTGCTTTTGTCAGCAGTCACATCATCAATAAATACAAAAGAACCAGTTCCATTGGCAGCCATACATGCCCACGCCATGACACTACCACCACCATGCTTCACTGATGAGGTGGTATGCTTAGGATCATGAGCAGTTCCTTTCCTTCTCCATACTCTTCTCTTCCCATCTCTCTGGTACAAGTTGATCTTGGTCTCATCTGTCCATAGGATGCTGTTCCAGAACCGTGAAGGCTTTTTTAGATGTCGTTTGGCAAACTCTAATCTGGCCTTCCTGTTTTTGAAGCTCACCAATGGTTTATATCTTCTTATAATCTTCTCTTGATTGTTGACTTTGACACACATACACCTACCTCCTGGAGAGTGTTCTTGATCTGGCCAACTGTTGTGAACGGTGTTTTCTTCACCAGGGAATGAATTCTTTGGTCATCCACCACAGTTGTTTTCCGTGGTCTTTAGGGTCTATTGGTGTTGCTGAGCTCACCGGTGCGTTCCTTCTTTTCTTTTTCGTTCCTAATGTTTTTTCTATCTCTCTGATGGGTTTGTTTTGTTTTTTTTCAGCCTAATGATGGCTTGCTTCACTGATAGTGACAGCTCTTTGGATCTCATCTTGAGAGTTGACAGCAACAGATTCCAAATGCAAATAGCACACTTGAAAAAAACTCTGGACCTTTTATCTGCTCATTGTAATTAGGATAATGAGGGAATAAAACACACACCTGGCCATGGAACAGCTGAGAAGCCAATTGTCCCATTACTTTTGGTCCCATAACAAATGGGAGGCACATATGCAAACTGTTGTAATTCCTACACCGTTCACCTGATTTGGATGTAAATACCCTCCAATTAAAGCTGACAGTCTGCAAGTACATCTTGTTTGTTTCATTTCAAATCCATTGTGGTGGTGTATAGAGCCAACATTTTCAGAATTGTGTCGAAGTCCCAATATTTATGGACCTGACTGTATATATATATATATATATTTTTTTTTTTATATCTATATATCTATATATACCACATCCCCCCATCTGATTGATTGCCATGTGCCTTCATATAAAGTTTCTGATAGAAGTCCACTAGGATCTTATTACTCTGAGAGTGTTTTTGAGTGAAGTAATTAAAGGGCTTCTACCACCAGATTTGGTCCTATTTAGCTGACTGACACTAGCAGTCCATAACAGTGTTCTTACTTATCTTAGGAGAGCATATTTAAAAGAAGAAAAACTACCACAAGAGGACACAGTTTTAAATTAGAGGGGCAAAGGTTTAAAAGTAATATAAGGAAGTATTACTTTACTGAGAGAGTAGTGGATGCATGGAATAGCCTTCCTGCAGAAGTGGTAGCTGCAAATACAGTGAAGGGGTTTAAGCATGCATGGGATAGACATAAGGCCATCCTTCATATAAGATAGGGCCAAGGGCTATCCATAGTATTCAGATATATTGGGCAGACTAGATGGGCCAAATGGTTCTTATCTGCCGACACATTCTATGTTTCTATGTTTCTATGTTCTATGTTCACCTTAAAACCGTACTTTTATAGATATGCTAATGAGCCTCTAGGTGCTATGTGGGCGTCATTAGCACCTAGAGGGCTCTGTCCACTAACCATTTCAGCCGCCCATCGCGTCCCTCCAGCCCGCCCCGCTCCTGTTGATTTACGTGAAACTTCTCAGTATCTCGCACCAATTCCCGCACCTGCGCCGTGCGCTTCTGTATTCGGCGCAGGTGCAGTGAGTGAATGCCGCGCTCCTGGTGCCGACTCCCTCACTGTAACGTAGTTGGCGCAGGCGCAGTGAGGAAGCCGGAGCTGGGAGAATACAGAAGCGCACAGCGCAGGCGCGGGAATTGGTACGAGATACTGAGAAGTTTCACGTCAATCAACAGGAGCGGGGCGGGCTGGAGGGACGCGATGGGCGGCTGAAATGGTTAGTGGACGGAGCCCTCTAGGTGCTAATGACGCCCACATAGCACCTAGAGGCTCATTAGCATATCTATAAAAGTACGTTTTTAAGGTGAACGGCAGCAGACAGATGATAAGTAGTGTTGATCACGAATATTCGAATTGCGAATTTTAATCGCGAATATCGGCACTTCAAGAATTTGCGAATATTTAGAATATCGCTAAATATATTTGTAATCGCGAATATTCGATTTTTTTAAAAATACCAGTTCATGCGAATTTTTATGCGAAAATTTTAGGTGAATTTTAGGCGAATTTTCGCAATCAAGAAAATAATGCCTGGAGATCATGAATTCGCAAATTTTCGAATATATGGCGAATATTCACCCAAATATTCGCGAAATATCGCGAATTCGAATATTGCCCCTGCCGCTCATCACTAATGATAAGTAAGAACACTGTTATGGACTGCTGACACTAGCACATCGCTAGTGTCAGTCAGCTAAATAGGACCAAATCTGGTGGTAGAAGCCCTTTAAGGAGTAACCATACTTGCTTGGTGAGAGTAGGCGCGACAGGGGCATGATCACATATGACCATAATACCAACAGAGACGTCAGCTGACCTCTGTAGGATCCCTGCTGTGACCAAAAAGAAGTCCAAATGGGACCAGGAGTCATGTGTAGCAGAAAAATAGGTATAGCCAGTTCCACACTGACATTTATTTTTTCTGGCAGGCTGTTCCAGCAGGAGAACAGCCTGCCGGATCCGTACTACAGTGTGCATACGTGTGTTGCCAGAAGTCAGCCCGGCCCCACTAACTATAATGGGGACGGGTGAGAGATGCGGCCGCAGCATGGCGAATATGCCGAGAGGCGGCCTGCCAAAAACCGCTGCATGCTTCTCAGTTGATACTCGATATCGTGTGAAGCAGGGATGAATTAATCACAGCCTTGCCAAGTCTTAGCAGACACGTCCCACCATGCTGGCGTTGGAACCAGAAATCCAGAGCTTTCATTTTACTACAGCACTTCTCAATCTGTCTCTTCCTGCCTGTTGTCAGAAAATAAGGTGTTTGTGATTCTGAGTAGTAATATTGCTTTCCCTTTTTGTCCTCGGCAGCACATGAAGGGTTAATCTTGCCTCATTCTCCCCACTAGGACCGCCCACCTAGATTAAACATACAATTAGTATAATGACTTAGATAGTATATAAGCACGCCCCCAACAGCCATACTTTGTGTTTTTTATTTGTCCTCATTCCTGAAGAAAGAAGCCCACTTGTGGTGTGTTTGCCTCCTATACCGTGGGGTGTGTCCCAGGTTATATGGCTTAGAGTTCAGTATAGCCAGGTGGTGTGTCCCTGGTGCTGCTCTGTATTTATATATCCGCTTTGTTCGCCCGTTGTATCGGGCATGATTCAGGCGGCCGGCGGGAGTGTATCACATGGCACGGCGCATGTAGGGAGGCGCGTGACTACATTCAAGGCCAGCATCCTGTACATGGAACGCATTGGTGGAACGCACATCGTTCAGCAAGCGTCTGACGTCATCAGCGCGCCTCCTCCATCCCGTTTCTGGCGCCAAAGTTAAGTATTTAAGCGGTGTAGTGCAGAGTTATGATGCCTGTGGTGCCGGGCAGCCGAGCTCTTGCAATTATAAGGTGCAGTTTCTGTCCTTATTGATGCTGATGTTTGTGTGTAACTGGGTCCCTGTTTCTATTATTTTGCTATTTTCTATTATTTTAACAGATGTCCAGCCATTCCAGCAAGGTTGGAAAGAGATCTAATAAACACAGGCACAGGATGTGTCTGTCTTGTGAACAGCCCCTTCCTGATGAACACCTGTGTGATTACTGTGAGGCTTGTGGAGTTAGCTGCTAATTCTTCTCAGAAGTCCTCTCCTGCCAGACCTCTAAAAAGCAAAAGAGAAATCATGCTCTGTGCATCTCCTGTATCCAACCTCTGCCTGATGACTACTCATTTAACATTTGTGTAGATTGTTCTCAGCCTGATGAAGCTTCTGATGATGAAACTAAAAAGTTGTTGATACTTTTAAAATCTATTCTGTCACGTTCTCAAAAGAAAAGAAACGCAGTGAAAAAGAAGCTGTACCCATGACGGTGGTATTGGTTATCCGCCGTCCGACCCCTAACCAGAACCCCGCTCTATTCACTCCAACTCCATGTCCACACCTCCCCCATACCTCTTTCAACATGCCCCAAAAGACACACGGACACCAGGCTTGGAATAAATCGGCCACAGCAGCCATCTTTTATTAACATATAAACATAACAGATAATAAATAACAATTTCACCCCCCGAGGGGAAGTCCTTGAAGCCCCCAAACAACCGCAAATACTCCAGTGGATGAGCCATCTTGCTTCCAGCCGTTGTCCTCCAGCTCAGAAGCACCACTGAATGGCCCCTTATAAATCTGTCACCACTGGGAGTCCAGCCCCAACCATGGAGCCCTCCCAGCATCCTCCTCTGTGAATATGACCAACTTCAAGGACCTCCCCCCGCCACAGCCACCGTGACACCACAAACTACCATAACCTGCCCCACTCCCCTTTGAACAACCACCCCAACCCCATAAATAAAGGGCGGGTGGGCGGGAGCTCTTTTCTAGATCCTAACAAAATGGCCCCCGGTCTCCCCTCAGCAACTCTATTTAACCCCTTGGCCACACCCCCACACTTAAACCAACCAATCCCCCCACTTTCCACGATTCCTCCTCCCATCCCCTCTAACTCCACCTAACCTACACACTGGGGTCTCCCTAAACCAAACCCCCGTCATGATGCCCTCCCCTAAGGCTGCGCCCCCAGTCCGGCCATGACTTGACGGTGGTATTGGTTATCCGCCGTCCGACCCCTAACCAGAACCCCGCTCTATTCACTCCAACTCCATGTCCACACCTCCCCCATACCTCTTTCAACATGCCCTAAAAGACACACGGACACCAGGCTTGGAATAAATCGGCCACAGCAGCCGTCTTTTATTAACATATAAACATAACAGATAATAAATAACAATTTCCCCCCCCCCCGAGGGGAAGTCCTTGAAGCCCCCAAACAACCGCAAATACTCCAGTGGATGAGCCATCTTGCTTCCAGCCGTTGTCCTCCAGCTCAGAAGCACCACTGAATGGCCCCTTTTAAATCCGTCACCACTGGGAGTCCAGCCCCAACCATGGAGCCCTCCCAGCATCCTCCTCTGTGAATATGACCAACTTCAAGGACCTCCCCCCGCCACCAACGCACAGACTTGACCACCTTAAGTCTGCGCGTTCCTCCACAAACGCAAGGCTATTTCAACCCCTTCCTGGATTGCAAGGCTCCACATGTCCAAGCCGACCGCATTCAAATGCACACCGTCTGCCCGCCAGAACCCACCTACCCCCTTTTCAAGCTCCAAATGCCTCACCGCCACCGCACCATTCCTGGCCATGAACCTACCCATTGCCCGGTTCACCTTAACCCGTGCCCTATTGACACCTACCACTGAACGAGCGTCCCTCCACACCTTCCTAGGAACAATATCGGACCAAACCGTCACCATCTGCGGGAACAAGGCCCACAACCGCAGCAAGTCAAACTTCATCCCTTGCAACAACTCGCGGAACGGCCGCGCCACCAGGTCATTACCTCCCACGTGCAGAACTAAGACCTCGGGTGCCCTGTCTTGCCTTACAAACCTATGCACCTCCGGCAACACCCCAGCCCAAACCATACCTCTTCGCCCTAGCCATCTCACCACCGCCACGGACCTCGAGAACCCCAGTTGCTGACCGTCCGGCCGAACCGCTGCCCGGACGGCCCCCCAAAAGACATAAGAATGTCCGAGGATCCAAACCAGGGCCGGCACTGCATCTGTAACGAAAACAAACCCAAAGACAAACAATAATGACATTGCATAACACCAACCATCTATCCTACCCCATCCCCCGCCGGCCGTTCCTTTACAGACTATGCAACCGAATGTACGATCTAAACCGCACGGACTCCCAACGCCCAATCCTTTTTATAATCTCGTCGCTCAACCCCCACCTAGCCGCCTCCGTCGCCGCTCCAATTCTAACAGAATGACTCGAGTACCCCTCAGGCCCCAAGCCTAACCGAACCAGACATTTTGAAAAAACCGCAGCAAACTGAAAACGCGACAAAAAAGAATCATCCTCGTGCACCAGCAACGGCAACATCCCACTCCTCCTATCCCCCCAGTAATCCCTTAAACTCCCCACCGGGCACATGGCGCAATCCGGGACCTCAAACAATACTACTCTCCGCCCTCGACCTTCCGCATCCGTTTTGGACCGGCGAATAACGAACTCCAGCCTGTCTTGGAACAGCTCCACATCCGCCTTCTGCAACCCCCCAGCCTTACGCACTGACGGACTCACCAACTCCCCCACCCTTAACGCCCCAAAAAACGCCAAGGAAAACGCCAACCGGAACAACCGAACCTCTGAGGCGGAAAAACACACCACCCCCAGCTGCTCCCCCAATTTCAACAGCAATCCGACACCCCTTCAATGCCCGCATTACCAAAATGATTTAGTCACATCCGGCCGCTGCCTACACTTAAAACCGAATGCCAATCCGGCCATGCAACTATTCATTTTCGCCACCGACCACCCCTCTTCTCTACAGTGCCCCACAAACAACAACATCGGGACCTCTAGCTCCCCTTCCCCCACACCCAACTTACTGCACCAATCCTCCCAGTACTGCCACGATCTCTGGTACAACTCCCACGTCCTAGGTGCCAGCGACGCCTGAATAAGACTTGCTACCGTTCTTCCAGTACCTCCCATAGACAACTCGGGCATTCCCTCCCAAACTCCTCCGCGTCTGGAGCCAACTGCCGGAAACTATCCCACTGTGAACGAGAAAGAGCGTCAGCTATGCCGTTATCCACTCCCGGCACATGCACCGCCACCACCCATGCATTGATCAACAGACACTCCAACACCAACCGTTGTAACAACCTCACCACCAACTCCGACGAAGCAGACAACCCATTTATCGCTTGCACCACCCCTAGGTTATCACAGTGGAACCGAACCTTCCTATCTCGGAACGTGTCACCCCACAACACTACGGCCACTACAATTGGGAACAGCTCCAACAAAGCCACGTTCTTCACCCAGCCTCGCTCCACCCAACTGTCAGGCCACCGACCCGCACACCACTGCCCCCGGCAATAGACCCCAAAGCCCATACTGCCCGCTGCATCCGAAAACAACTCGAAATCGAAAGAATGCACCACATCACCCATAAACAACGAGCGACCGTTATAACGTTCCAGAAAAGAACTCCACACCCTCAAGTCCGCTCTCAACTCCTTACCTAAACGCACATAATGATGTGGTGAAACCACCCCCCCCGTCGCCATAGCTAATCTCCTACAGAACACCCTCCCCATAGGCATGATCCGGCAAGCAAAATTGAGCTTTCCGAGCAGCTCCCGCAACTGTAATTTTTTCAAACGAGACGCCCTCGCCACCTCCCCCTTCAAATCCTCTAACTTATCCAAGGGCAACCTACACTCCATCCTAACCGAGTCAATCACTATCCCTAAAAAACTCAATTCCGTAACCGGCCCTACCGTCTTGTCCTTAGCCAACGGGACCCCAAAAAACCCCAAACAACGACTCCAAAGTATGCAACAATAAGGCGCACACCCTTGAACCAGACGGACCAATACACAGGAAATCGTCCAGGTAATGAATGATAGATTCACACCCAGACGAGTCCACCACCGCCCATTCTAAAAATGAGCTAAACGCCTCAAAATACGCACAGGACAGGGAGCAGCCCATAGGCAGGCACCTGTCCACAAAAAACTCCCCCCCCCCAATAACATCCCAACAAATGTAAACAGTCTGGGTGTACCGGCAGCAACCGAAACGCCGCCTCAATATCAGTTTTTGCTAACAGCGCCCCCCTCCCAAACTTCTTAACCCACTGCACTGCCGCATCAAATGAGGTATAAACCACCGAACACAAGGCGGGGTCTATACCGTCATTGACCGACGAACCTTTCGGAAAAGACAGATGATGAATAAGCCGAAACTTATTCATCTCCTTCTTCGGAACCACCCCTAATGGTGACACCCGTAAATTCGGCAACGGTGGAGCCGAAAAGGGGCCCGCCATTCTGCCTAAACTGACCTCCTTGCCCAGTTTCTCAGCCACCACCTCCGGATGCTCCAACGCTGACCTCAAATTTTTCTTAACCAAAACCCCTTCACACTGAACAAACGGGATCTGAAAACCAACTGAAAACCCTTCCCACAACAAAGCCGCCGCCTCCCTATCCGGATACCTGTCTAGAAACGGGCCCATCCTTCCCAGACGAACCGGCGTCTCCCCCTTTGCTATTATAATCCTCCCCTCTCTGTCTGTTCCCCCTAAAGCACCTCGCTGCACCGTGAGCCCCCCCACACACAGAGCACTCGTGCTTGAATTTGCACTTTGCTCCGAATTTACATGTTCCATCATTGAATGCGAAACATAGCCCCTTTGCTGACGCTGATGCAACATTAGACTGCCCACTACCTCCTGCCTCCCCCCGAAAGGACTGACCCTGTCTCACCGGAGCAGTAACCTTCAACCACAAAGCTATATCTTTGTGATCCCACCTAATCTCAGGCCGCACCGCCTTCCGCTGCCGGAACTGTTCATCGTACCGCAGCCACGCTATACCCCCATACACCCTATATGCCTCCCCAACTGCATCCAAATAACAGAACAACGCCGAACAGCACTCCGGCGCCTTCTCCCCAATTACGCTCGCTAATATCGCGAACGCCTGCAACCAGTTTGCAAACGTCCGCGGTATCAGGCGATACCTCTTCCTCCTCCTTCTTACCCTCATCCCGTCTCACCCTATCCAAGTTAAATTTGTCTAGGGGAAGCAAAGAAAAAATCTCTACATACTCCCCCCTCCAAATCTTCTCCCTCACCTCCTGCTTCAAATGAGCCCCCAATGGGCCCTCAAAGCACACATAAACCTCTCCCCTTGCCCTATCGTCTAACCGCACCGTCTCCGCCTCCACCGCACCCCCCGCCTGCGTCTGCACCGACGACATTGCAGACCCTCCACTCACACTAGCCCCCCCAACCGCGCTCGTGCCCCCAGAGGGCCCAGACACCCCCCACGCTGGTAACGGAGACGCCCCCCCATACCCCATCCCGCAAGCAAACCTGCCAGCCCCCCCAACAACTGGCCTAAACCCCTGCTAACATCTACTGGGGACCCCCCAACAGCCCCAGCCCCCCCCAACAAACTGTGCTAACGTTCCCCAAGAGGCCTCACCTGGCTGCCTGGGTGCTGTGTCCCCACCAGCCGACAATCCGGACTCCAGCTGATCTCTCCTCTGCGTTGCCGCCTCATCTTCAAGTCCCCTAGCCAGGCTCAGGCTAGAGACGTTAGACCCTCCATCTTCTTGAGCTGCGATGGAGTGGGCGGGGCTTCCTCTTCCTTGCGCAGGCCTCACCGCTGACAGGGGCCTGCTGCCGGACACCGGAACAACTGCAGCAGCCCCGCTCCTCCCGCTGACCTGACCACGCCGAGGGGTCTCAACCTCCGCTCCAGGGGTGACAACCCCCGCTCCTGGTCCTGCACCCACGATGTCCACTGCCGCAGAACGAGGTGACCGGGCCCGGCCACCTCGCAGGCTCCGCCTACTATTCGGATTCCTCCCACGCCGGGGAGTGCTGGAGGAAGCGTTCCCCGCCGACCCCCGGCGTGAAGGGTCCCTGGAGGGGCTCCGCTTGCGGCGCTGAGCCTTGGGAGGGGACTGGGCAGACTGAGAAGCCTGCGGGCTATAGCGCGCCGGCGGCCTGGCCCGCCGCGGCCGGATTAACACTGGCTGAGGCCCGGCTGGAGCCTCAGCCGCCCCCTGGAGCATCTGCTGTACCTGCGCCTGGATCCAGTCGGCGCCGCAGACCTCCGCTGCTGCCCTCAGACGAGCAATGGTTTCCTCTAGCTGTTCCATCTCGGTTACCAGCCACACTGTAAGGTACCAGCTCTTTTCTAGATCCTAACAAAATGGCCCCCGGTCTCCCCTCAGCTACTCTATTTAACCCCTTGGCCACACCCCCACACTTAAACCAACCAATCCCCCCACTTTCTACGATTCCTCCTCCCATCCCCTCTAACTCCACCTAACCTACACACTGGGGTCTCCCTAAACCAAACCCCCGTCATGATGCCCTCCCCTAAGGCTGCGCCCCCAGTCCGGCCATGACTTTACCATCCTCCTCTGAGGAATCTGCTCGCTCTGAAGGAGAAGTTTCTTCTGACTCAGAAGATGAATTGACCATTGCTAAAGATAATTTTCTTTTTAGAAAGGAAAATGCAAATCGTTTAATAAAAGAGGTAAAAAGTATAATGGAGTCTAAGAAGGAGACGACTGCTGATTAGGATGAAGAAAGTTTATTCTACTTTCCAAAAAAAAGAGCATGTGTGTTACCAAGCCATCCGGTGTTGGAATCTGTCATTCAGAATGAATGGAAATATCCCATTGAAAAGATGGACCTAGGGTACAGATTTAAAGCCATGTACAAAACGGATCCTTCTGAGTCAGTAAGCTGGGAGTCTCCTATCCTGCTGTCACTAGACTTGCCAGAAGATAATTTTTTCTTTGAGATGATTTTACTTTGCTTAAGGATCCTATGGATAAAAAAGCAGACAACCTTTTGAAAAGACTGCATACCTACCTGGTTTCACTCAATAAAGCCGCCATGGCTGCAGTACCAGTAGCCCGTGCTCTTAGAGTCTGATTAAGTCATTTGGGAAAAGATATAGAAGACGGAGTACCTAGGGAAGAATTACTCCAGCAATTGCCAACCATGAAGCTTGCAGCAGATTTCCTCTGCGATTTTCCTGTTGATTCCTTAAGGGTTCTAGCAAAGAACATGGCACTTTCTAATTTTGTTAGAAGATCCATTTGGCTAAAACTATGGTCAGGAGATGTCATCAAAGAGTAATCTATGTTCTCCTTTTGAGCCGGGAAGATTGTTTGGCTCTCAGCTGGACAAACTACTAGAAGCCAACAAGGAAGATAAAGCTCTAAAATTCCCACAGTCCAGTCGAAAAAAATCGGACAAGGTTTTTTCTTCCCAACAGATGACAAGGATGCCAGAGATCTGGTTTCCGTGGACGTTCTGACAGAGGAAGAACAGACCGTAAACTCCGTGGACTATCATTGGAAAAATCTAAGAGAAAAATGGATGAAAATAAGCCATCCAAATCAGAATTCTGACGCCATAAGTCAAAGAGTAGGGCATCACCTTACTCAATATTACTCAACTTGGCTAAAGATTACTTCAGACAGATGGGTTCTGTAAATGATAAAATAAGGTTATGCTCTGGAATTCCATCGCTGTCCAAGAAACAGATTCCTTCTAAATCAAAGAGAAGTGTAGTGTCCCACTAGGTAAAGGGTCAATATGGCCACGTTATTCTCCACCTCCTGTGGAATATGGCCATTGTACTTTATATGATGTATATATGCAAAGCAAGGAGTCATATACGAGAGGAAGTTTTCCCTAACCAAGAATAAAGCCAGCAATAGAGCATACGGGACAGACAGGATTCTGAGGAAAAGTGCAGCCTGATCTGTAAGTGTTTTAACCCTCTGAGTATCTTGCAAGAACATTGTGCCTGCCGTTGGATGTAAAGCCTGCCTGTTACCTTCTTGTACATGTGGAACTGAACAGAGAACTGTAAATAGTTAACTGTTCCAGTAAAAGGAAGTTTTGGTTCACTGCAACTTGTGTTCCTCCATTATTACTGCAACAAATCGGTGTGCCACCGTTACCAGCACTGGCGTCACGAACTTAAAGGGATCTTGCCACCGGCACATTAAACCTGCAACACCCAGGGCACCTCACCTACCATCGGCCTGGTCCCTATACACAGAGAGTGCCCCAGAGGACCCCTGTGCCAGCCTCTCTATCACTGCTGTACTCCTGCCCAGGGTCTTCTATAAACTGTGAGTACCAAAGACACCCTCCGTTAGTGACTACCCCTGTGACCTCACATTCGCAACACCCTGCAGGGCTGCGTACTGCATATTTTGGCGTCACAAACAGGATGCGATCATTTCTACGCCATTGTGGAATTTAAACTGTGTGCCATTATTGCCCATAAAGTGATAAAGCCCTATATGTTTATTTGAAAAATTGCTGGGCCAAGAACTGTGAAAATCACGCTGTGAAGACTATATATTGTGGACTGTTTGCCGCTTCTTAAAGTCACCGCTTGCTGTCAGTGAATGGACAGCGTTATACTCAAAGATGGCTGCCTAAGCTGACTGAACTATTGGTGCGCCTTGTTGTGTCTGCTTGGCGTGAAAAAGAAAAGAGAAGGTACCGCCCAGCCTGCGAAAGAAAGGTACCACCCTGTCCGTGCCTCGCGAGACCTGGACTGCGCATTATCGGAGTAAGTAAACTTTCGGTACGAACCGATTCCTTTATATTTGAGCACCGGGTGAATTCCCATCTTGCTGGAAGCTGGGGGGAGGTCCCTCCTTAGCAATAAGAGACTTAATCCAGGGGAGAACACATCCGATTCAGATCTTGGCCTGCTCCGCTGCTCCTTAAAGGGCCATACTCACTCCATAGTCCCCCTTAGCAACGCTTGAGCCAGCGAAACCCAGCGTGTGTTTGTCTAAAGCAGCTATCTTCAGAGACCACGCCATGTCCGCACCTGAAGAAGCGGGGCAGGTGGCCCCCAATATACCTTCTGAAGTGCACGCAGCTGATAACAGGGCGCCTGCCGCTGCGGCAACATCTATCCTGATGCCACTGACCATGCCATATTATTTTGAAGGACTTTAGAGACCAGATCCTGGCCTTATTCCGGCTCTATCCTATCTCCGCTGAGCAACAAATGGAGATCCTCTTAGCACAGTTAGAAGGGGCCGTCCGCAGGGAGGTCATGTCATGGCCCCGTTCCGAAAAGAATAGCCTAGAAAAGATCTTTGAGCGCCTCGGCACCATGTTTGAGGCCAGAACGGTGTCAGAAGTTAAGATGCGATTTTTCAGCAGGAAGCAACAGCCTGGTGAGTCACTCCGTGATTTTGCTTTGTCCCTGCAAGAGACCCTGAGGGCTGTGGTCCAGGTGGACCCCTGGGAGGCTGAGAACCAGGTCCGGACTCTAAGAGAGCAGTTCATTGCGGGTGTAAACACTGAGCACTTAAAGGGCCAGCTGAGGATGCTGTCGGCCCAACACCCCAATTGTGCGTTTTTGGACTTTAAAGAGCTGGCCATCAGTATCCTAGGCCAAAACCCGCCCACGGGGCCAGTATCGTCCCTGGAACCTCAGGCCTGCCAGTCAAAAACGAATGTGCGGCCGTCCGGAGCCAGTCAAGCCACCCAGGCTCCAGTAACAGATGTGGTAGCGGCATTAATGGAGCAAGTTAACCATCTCACTAAGAGCTTAGAAAAAGTGTGCAGGAAAATAGAGGAATGGGAAAGACCCTTGTTATTGGAGGATGAGAGCCCCCTACCTCAAAGGCTCCTCCCACCTGCATATAAAGAGGTATACCCCAAAGAACCGGATGGACGACGAGTTACCGGTCTAAGAATCGCAAGCAGCCTGTCTGCTACTATTGTAAAAAATATGGACACACTGAATCAACGTGTTGGCAGTTAAATGGGCCACCCCCGAGGCCGAGGACCGCCCCTCGGGAGGTAGATTAGTAGATCCAAAAGATCCAAGTTGGATGCCTAGATACGTAGGATCTTGTCCAAAAATTAGCATAAGCATCAACGGGATACCTTTTGAAGCCCTGCTGTATACTGGGTAGGGATGTCCCGATACCATTTCTTTAAGACCGAGTACGAGTACCGATACTTTTACTCACCGATATCAATTACCGATACCAATTAGGATGTGGTAATGTTTTTACTTCAAATTTAATTTAGTCTTAGGGGAGATTTATCAAACTTTGTACAAAGAAATAGCGGCGCAGTTGCTGATAGCGATGAAAAAACTTAAAGCTGGAATTTGGTTGCTATGGACAACTGCTTTACTTTTCCTTTGTACAGGGGTTAATAAATTAATAAATGGGCATATAACAGTGCTTCCCAACCAATGTGCCTCCAGCTGTTGCAAAACTACAACTCCCAGCATGCCCGCACAGCATTTGGCTGTGCGGGCATGCTGGGGAGGTGTAGTTTTGCAACAGCTGGAGGCACACTGGTTGGGGATCACTATTATATGCGCATTGCCCCCCCCCCCCCCTCCGATCCACGAACTCCTAAGGGGGCATCCCAAGAAGAGTCCAAAGACTCCTATCCCTGTCGAATGGAATGAAGAATGGGAGATTGCCTTCCAGCTCCTAAAGAAGAAGCTGACTGAACCCCCTGTCCTGGGTTACCCGGATTATCAGAAGCCGTTTCACCTCTACACGGATGCCAGTAAAAGAGGCCTGGGAGCCGTGTTGGCTCAGGTGCAAAACAACAAAGAGAGGGTGATTGCCTACGCCAGCAGATCCCTGAGGGGAGCTGAGAAAAACAATCAGAATTATAGTTCCTTCAAGCTGGAGTTCCTTGCCTTAGTGTGGGCTGTGACTGAAAAGTTGAGGGACTACCTTGCTGCCACTCCGTTTGTCGCCTTCACGGACAACAATCCCCTGGCACATCTGAACACAGCCAAGTTAGGAGCTCTGGAGAAAAGATGGGCCTCCCGCCTTGCCAACTATGACTTCACTGGGAAATACTGGGCAGGCCGCTCCAATGATAATGCTGATGCCCTGTCTCGGCTCCCCACTACAGAAGCACCAGATGAACCTAAGGATGCCTGGGAAGAGGTGGAGATGCCGGCGTTTTACAACAAATTTGCTCAGCAGGATAATGTTCGCACTGAAAATCACTCAGCTGCTGATCCCTCTTCATCAAATATTCCTGAGTCCAGGGGCGAACAAGAAAGGTGGATTAAGCTCCAGTCAGAAAGTAGAGTCCTCGGTGAACTGCTCGACTTCCTTACTAGTGGGAGAACTCCTGAGAGAGTCCACAGGAAGAGTTCAGACTCAGAACTACACGGATGCCAGTAAAAGAGGCCTGGGAGCCGTGTTGGCTCAGGTGCAAAACAACAAAGAGAGGGTGATTGCCTACGCCAGCAGATCCCTGAGGGGAGCTGAGAAAAACAATCAGAATTATAGTTCCTTCAAGCTGGAGTTCCTTGCCTTAGTGTGGGCTGTGACTGAAAAGTTGAGGGACTACCTTGCTGCCACTCCGTTTGTCGCCTTCACGGACAACAATCCCCTGGCACATCTGAACACAGCCAAGTTAGGAGCTCTGGAGAAAAGATGGGCCTCCCGCCTTGCCAACTATGACTTCACTGGGAAATACCGGGCAGGCCGCTCCAATGATAATGCTGATGCCCTGTCTCGGCTCCCCACTACAGAAGCACCAGATGAACCTAAGGATGCCTGGGAAGAGGTGGAGATGCCGGCGTTTTACAACAAATTTGCTCAGCAGGATAATGTTCGCACTGAAAATCACTCAGCTGCTGATCCCTCTTCATCAAATATTCCTGAGTCCAGGGGCGAACAAGAAAGGTGGATTAAGCTCCAGTCAGAAAGTAGAGTCCTCGGTGAACTGCTCGACTTCCTTACTAGTGGGAGAACTCCTGAGAGAGTCCACAGGAAGAGTTCAGACTCAGAACTATTGAGACTGTGGAGACATCGCCACCAACTCTTCCTTCAAAAAGGCCTGTTGCTAAGAAGGAGCCTGGATCCAGTGTCCTGCGATAGGGTGTACTAGATCCTCATACCACGTCGAGACGCCAGTCTGGTGTTAGAGATGTATCATAACCAGTCCAGACACTTTGGCGTGCAGAAAACTGAGGCCACCATTCGCAGGAGGTTCTATTGGATCAGGATAAGAGAAGACATTGAAAAATGGTGCCGGGAATGTACTGCTTGTGCCGTCGGGAGAAGTGAACGCCATGACCAGAGAGCGCCTCTCCATCCTATCGTGAGTAAAACTCCCTTAGAACTTGTTGCCATTGATCATGTGAAGTTGGAGCCAAGTCGCTCAGGGTATACTTATGCCATGACCATTATTGATCACTTCACTAAGTTTGTCGTAGCAGTGCCTGTAAAAGACCTGACAGCCAAGACTGCGGCGGAGGCGTTCTGGAAGCATTTCCTCCTGCTCTACGGCTGCCCAGAGAGGATCCTCACCGACCAGGGGTCTGCGTTTGAATCACAGTTGTTCCAAGAGATGTGCCTGCTACATAATTGCCAGAAGGTCCGGACCACAGCCTATCATCCGCAAGGTAACGGACTCTGTGAAAAGATGAATCAAACTCTCATTGAAATGTTGAGAGCAGTACCCCCTGAGACAAGGGGTAATTGGCCTACTCTACTCCCGCAACTCATGCATACATATAACAATACAATTCACTGCTCCACTGGGTACACGCCCTTCTATCTGATGTTCGGCCGTCAAGGGAGGCTACCTGCTGACCACTCCCTGGATGTACAGGTACCTGATGTCATCAATCCACTACCAAGGACTGATTGGGTGGTGGAGCATCAAATACGTCTCCTTAATGCTAAGGAGATTGTTCAGGGGCGCATGGAATGTGCCCGAGAGCGACAGCAGAGAGACTATGACCTGGCTGCTCATGCGGAACCTCTAGCTTTAGGAGACATGGTGTGGCTGAAAAATAACCACCGAACCAGTAAACTGGACAGTAAGTGGGAAAGGACTCCCCACGTCATTTCTGCTATCCCTAATGCTGAGGCCCACATTTATCAAATTTCCAGAGAAGATAAAGACTCACAAATTGTACACAGGAATCGTTTAAAACCCTGCATAGAAGGAGAAATTGCAGCAGAGGATATTGAGCCGGAGTCTCCTGAGCCCAAGTTGCCAGCCCAACCTGCTGATCCTATGCAGGCTGTTGAGAACCTGATACATGACAAAGAACCCTTTCATTGGTTCCTCACACCCTGGTTGAACTTGGTGGTACCAGCTCCAGTTCCTACTAGTCCTCAACCCCAGGATGACCTGTCCCAGAGTGTACCTGAAAGAGCTCCAGAACCTGTGGATTCCTCTGGCCCCCCTGAACCAAAGCAGGAAGAGCCTCTGCCAGTAAGGAGGTCCACACGGCCTACTAAGGGGCACCCACCTGTGAGATTCGGAGACTACATTCTTGACCAGAGTAACTGCTCCCGGGAAACCCCTGTTTAACTGTCTACCAGACCCTGGTACGGACTCATTTAGTTCTTTTGAGCCTCCAGGAACTTATGTCATATTAATATTTTATTATTATGGACTATCCTGGTTATTCCTGATACACTGTACCAGGTCAGCGCCCCTGTTCCCTATACTATCCTGAGTGAAGAGAATGACTCCCCTTTTCACCGCACTTGTTCTTTTGCCAGCGGAGCTGCCTGATATATTGATACTGCAAAAGTAGTGATTATTGTATATGCCTGTTTTCCAATTTTTGTCGTTCAGGTTGCAGTTTCCATCTGGGCGGGCCCCTTGTGTTGCGCCGAGGACGGGCAATGTCAAAGCAACGGGGTATGTAGTGTCCCACTAGGTAAAGGTGGGCACTACACAAGGGTCAATATGGCCACGTTATTCTCCACCTCCTGTGGAATATGGCCATTGTACTTTATATGATGTTTCATGTGATTTTCCCTGTGTATTTCCAGTATCAGGCCTGTTAGGGGTAGTTCCTCCTCCTAGACAGTAGAGGGAGCTAGGGAACCCCTAGTATATATAGTTAGGTCCAGACAGGAAAGGGGAGGATAGTAGTCCAGGAGGCTAGTGAGTGCAGTCTAGCCTGCCTGAGGTTCCTGAGCAAAGCAAGCTCAGAAGTTTGCCACCAGGAGAGGGTTTTGCCTCCTGAGAAACCTGAAGTTCCTATAACAGAGGACAGTGCAGAGCCAAGTATATACCAGCCAAACAGAGAGCTGAAGGGCAGAAGGATATATATGCAAAGCAAGGAGTCATATACGAGAGGAAGTTTTCCCTAACCAAGAATAAAGCCAGCAATAGGGCATACGGGATAGACAGGATTCTGAGGAAAAGTGCAGCCTGATCTGTAAGTGTTTAACCCTCTGAGTATCTTGCAAGAACATTGTGCCTGCCATTGGATGTAAAGCCTGCCTGTTACCTTCTTGTACATGTGGAACTGAACAAAGAACTGTAAATAGTTAACTGTTCCAGTAAAGGGAAGTTTTGGTTCACTGCAACTTGTGTTCCTCCATTATTACTGCAACAAATCGGTGTGCCACCGTTACCAGCACTGGCGTCACAAACTTAAAGGGATCTTGCCATCGGCATATTAAACCTGCAACACCCAGGGCACCTCACCTACCATTGGCCTGGTCCCTATACACAGAGAGTGCCCCAGAGGACCCCTGTGCCAGTCTCTCCATCACTGCTGTACTCCTGCCCAGGGTCTTCTATAAACTGTGAGTACCAAAGACACCCTCGGTTAGTGACTACCCCTGTGACCTCACATTCGCAACACCCTGCAGGACTGCGTACTGCATATTACCCGTGAATTATTCAACTAGTAGAAGAATTTATACAAAAAGGACCATTAGAACCAGTTCCAAAGCATCAAGAAGGGCAGGAGTTTATTCCAGGCTATTCCTAGTTCCCAAGCCAGGAAGAAGATGGCGTTTGATCATAGACCTTTGTTATCTGAATCGTTATGTCAGAAAAATCAATTCCAGAATGGAAACCATAAGATCTGTCACTGCAGTGCCTCAAGACGGTCAGTTCATGGCTTTGTTAGACCTGAAAGATGCGTACCTTCATATACCAATAAGACAGTCTTCAAGAAAATTCCTGAGAGTGGCCATTCTCAAGAACGGCAAAATAAGACATTTCCAGTTCAAGGCACTACCTTTCGGTCTCTCTTCCACGCCCAAGATATTCACAAAGATTGCAGTCGTAGCAGTGGCGAGTCTTCGTCTCCAGTAGGGTTGAGCGAACCCGAACTGTAAAGTTCGGGTTCGTACCGAACTTTAGGATTTTTGGACCCCGGACCCGAACCCGAACATTTTCGTAAAAGTTTGGGTTCGGTGTTCGGCGCTTTCTTGGCGCTTTTTGAAAGGCTGCACAGCAGCCAATCAACAATCGTCATACTACTTGCCCCAAGAGGCCATCACAGCCATGCCTACTAATGGCATGGCTGTGATTGGCCAGAGCAGCATGTGACCCAGGCTCTATATAAGCTTGGGTCGCGTAGCGCTGCACGTCACTCTGCTGTTACAAGTGTAGGGAGAGGATACTGCTGGACTTGTGATTTCAGGGAGAGCATAGGAGAGAATCTAACTCAGCGATCTACAGACAAATAGTTGCGATAGTGCAGGGCACTATCGTTTTACCCTGCCCTGAGCTCATTGACCAAAAATACTAACTGTGGTGGGTGGGGGCGGCGGCGGCGGCTATTTTATGCATGCTCAGTTCACCAGCACTGCATCTGAGCTTTTGGGACATTGCAAATCACAATTTTTTGGGGGCAAACTACAACATCTGGATTAGTCAGTGTGCAATTTAAGGTAGAAATACACCCATCATTTTCTGAGGTTTGAAAAACATATTTTTATTCAAAAAACAGTATTTGCCAGATCTGCAAGTGTTAAATTCAAGTTTAATATATACAGCATTCATATTCTGTTAGCAAAAAAAGACTTTTTGGGCAATCTACAACATCTGTATTAGTCAGTGTGCAATTTAAGCTAGAAATATACCCATCATTTTCTGGGGTTTGAAAAACACACTTTTTTTTCTTCAAAAAACTGTATTTTCCAGATCTGCAAGTATTAAATTCAGGTTAAATATATACAGCATTCATATCCTATTAGCAAAAAAAGACTTTTTGGGCAATCTACAACATCTGTATTAGTCAGTGTGCAATTTAAGCTAGAAATACACCCATCATTTTCTGGGGTTTGAAAAAAAAAATATTTTTTTCAAAAAAACTGTATTTTCCAGATCTGCATGTCTTAAATTCAAGTTTAATATATACAGCATTCATATTCTGTTAGCAAAAAAAATACTTTTTGGGCAATCTACAACATCTGTATTAGTCAGTGTGCAATTTAAGCTAGAAATACACCCATCATTTTCTGGGGTTTGAAAAACCCCCCTTTTTGACAAAATACACTATTTTCAGGCCTTGCAGCATCAGCACGTGTGAAATTACAGGCTTATATACTGCTGTCAAATTCAGTTGTTAAACAAACAGTCGTTTGGGCTCCAAGAATTTTGTTGGCAGCCTTTGATGCAGATGTCATTGTGAGATACACCCTTAATACATTTGGGTTACATTCAGAGATTTTAAATACCGCCATTTGGTGCACCAATATTGAATTCAGGCCTACAAAGATAGGCCCTGTGAGATACCACCTCTACATACAGGGGTTTAAATCAGGCATTTGAAATACAGACATTTTAAATACCGCCTTTTTGTGCAAAGATATATTTACTTCAGGCCTACACTGATTCAGGGCGTTTGTGATCCCCACTATACATACAGGGGTTTGAATTAGGCATTTGAAATACAGTCATTTGAAATACAGCCTTTTTGTGCAAAGATATATTTACTTCAGGCCTACACAGGTTCAGACCGTGTGAGATACCCCCCCAACATACAGGGGTTTGAATCAGGCATTTGAAATACAGCCATTTGAAATACAGCCTTTTTGTGCAAAGATATATTTACTTCAGGCCTACACAGGTTCAGACCGTGTGAGATACCCCCCCAACATACAGGGGTTTGAATCAGGTATTTGAAATACAGCCATTTGAAATAAAGCCTTTTTGTGCAAAGATATATTTACTTCAGGCCTACACTGATTCAGGGCGTTTGTGATCCCCACTATACATACAGGGGTTTGAATTAGGCATTTGAAATACAGCCATTTGAAATACAGCCTTTATGTGCAAAGATATATTTACTTCAGGCCTACACTGATTCAGGGTGTTTGTTATCCCCACTAAACATACAGGGGTTTAAATTAGGCATTTGAAATACAGCCATTTGAAATACAGCCTTTTTGTGCAAAGATATATTTACTTTAGGCCTACCCTGATTCAGGGCGTTTGTGATCCCCACTATACATACAGGGGTTTGAATCAGGCATTTGAAATACAGCCATTTGAAATAAAGCCTTTTTGTGCAAAGATATATTTACTTCAGGCCTACATAGGTTCAGACCATGTGAGATACCCCCCTACATACAGGGGTTTGAATCAGGCATTTGAAATACAGCCATTTGAAATACCGCCATTTTGTACAAAGATATATTTACTTCAGGCCTACAGAGGTTCAGGCCCTTTGAGATACTACCTCTACATACAGGGGTTTGAAATAGGCATTTAAATTACAGCCATTTTAAATACCGCCATTTTGTGCAAAGATATATTTACTTCAGGCCTACACAGGTTCAGACCGTGTGAGATACCCCCCTACATACAGGGGTTTGAATCAGGCATTTGAAATACAGCCATTTGAAATACCGCCATTTTGTGCAAAGATATATTTACTTCAGGCCTACAGAGGTTCAGGCCCTCTGAGATACTACCTCTACATACAGGGGTTTGAATTAGGCACTTGAAATACAGCCATTTTAAATACCGCCATTTTGCGCAAAGATATATTTACTTCAGGCCTACACAGGTTCAGACCGTGTGAGATACCCCCCTACATACAGGGGTTTGAATCAGGCATTTGAAATACAGCCATTTGAAATACAGCCTTTTTGTGCAAAGATATTTTTACTTCAGGCCTACAGAGGTTCAGGCCCTCTGAGATACTACCTCTACATACAGGGGTTTAAATTAGGCATTTGAAATACAGCCATTTTAAATACCGCCATTTTGTGCAAAGATATATTTACTTCAGGCCTACACAGGTTCAGACCGTGTGAGATACCCCCCTACATACAGGGGTTTGAATCAGAAATTTGAAATACAGCCATTTGAAATACCGCCATTTTGTGCAAAGATATATTTACTTCAGGCCTACAGAGGTTTAGGCCCTCTGAGATACTACCTCTATATACAGGGGTTTGAATCAGGCATTTGAAATACAGCCATTTTAAATACCGCCATTTTGTGCAAAGATATATTTACTTCAGGCCTACAGAGGTTCAGGCCCTCTGAGATACTACCTCTACATACAGGGGTTTGAATCAGGCATTTGAAATACAGCCATTTGAAATACAGCCTTTTTGTGCAAAGATATATTTACTTCAGGCCTACACTGATTCAGGGCGTTTGTGATCCCCACTATACATACAGGGGTTTGAATTAGGCATTTGAAATACAGTCATTTGAAATACAGCCTTTTTGTGCAAATATATAATTAGTTTAGGCCTACACAGGTTCAGACCGTGTGAGATACCCCCCTACATACAGGGGTTTGAATCATGCATTTGAAATACAGCCATTTGAAATACCGCTATTTTGTACAAAGATATATTTACTTCAGGCCTACAGAGGTTCAGGCCCTCTGAGATACTACCTCTACATACAGGGGTTTGAAATAGGCATTTGAAATACAGCCATTTGAAATACCGCCATTGTGTGCAAAGATATATTTACTTCAGGCCTACACAGGTTCAGACCGTGTGAGATACCCCCCCTACATACAGGGGTTTGAATTAGGCATTTGAAATACAGCCATTTGAAATACCGCCATTTTGTGCAAAGATATATTTACTTCAGGCCTACAGAGGTTCAGGCCCTCTGAGATACTACCTCTACATACAGGGGTTTGAATTAGGCATTTGAAATACAGCCATTTTAAATACAGCCATTTTGCGCAAAGATATATTTACTTCAGGCCTACAGAGGTTCAGGCCCTCTGAGATACTACCTTTACATACAGGGGTTTGAATCAGGCATTTCAAATACAGCCATTTGAAATACAGCCTTTTTGTGCAAAGATATATTTACTTCAGGCCTACACTGATTCAGGGCGTTTGTGATCCCCACTATACATACAGGGGTTTGAATTAGGCATGAAATACAGTTATTTGAAATACAGCCTTTTTGTGCAAAGATATATTTACTTCAGGCCTACACTGATTCAGGGCGTTTGTGATCCCCACTATACATACAGGGGTTTAAATTAGGCATTTGAAATACAGTCATTTGAAATACAGCCTTTTTGTGCAAAGATATATTTACCTCAGGCCTACACAGGTTCAGACCGTGTGAGATACCCCCCTACATACAGGGGTTTGAATCAGGCATTTGAAATACAGTTATTTGAAATACAGCCTTTTTGTGCAAAGATATATTTATTTCAGCCCTACACAGGTTCAGACCTTGTGAGATACCCCCTCTACATACAGGGTTTGAATCAGGCATTTGAAATACAGCCATTTGAAATACAGCCTTTTTGTGCAAAGATATATTTACTTCAGGCCTACACAGGTTCAGGCCCTCTGAGATACTACCTCTACATACATTGGTTTGAATTAGGCATTTGAAATACAGACATTTTAAGTACCGCCATTTTGTGCAAAGATATATTTACTTCAGGCCTACAGAGGTTCAGGCCCTCTGAGATACTACCTCTACATACAGGGGTTTGAATCAGGCATTTGAAATACAGCCATTTGAAATACAGCCTTTTTGTGCAAAGATATATTTACTTCAGGCCTACACAGGTTCAGACCGTGTGAGATACCCCCCTACATACAGGGGTTTGAATTAGGCATTTGAAATACAGCCATTTGAAATACCGCCATTTTGTGCAAAGATATATTTACTTCAGGCCTACAGATGTTCAGGCCCTCTGAGATGCTACCTCTACATACAGGGGCTTGAATTAGGCATTTGAAATACACCCATTTTAAATACTGCCATTTTGTGCAAAGATATATTTACTTCAGGCCTACAGAGGTTCAGGCCCTCTGAGATACTACCTCTACATACAGGGGTTTGAATCAGGCATTTGAAATACAGTCATTTGAAATGCCGCCTTTTTGTGCAAAGATATATTTACTTCAGGCCTAGACTAATTCAGGGCGTTTGTGATCCCCACTATGCATACAGGGGTTTAAATTAGGCATTTGAAATACAGCCATTTGAAATATAGCCTTTTTGTGCAAAGATATATTTACTTCAGGCCTACACAGGTTCAGACCGTGTGAGATACCCCCCTACATACAGGGGTTTGAATCAGGCATTTGAAATACAGCCATTTGAAATACAGCCTTTTTGTGCAAAGATATATTTACTTTAGGCCTACACTGATTCAGGGTGTTTGTGATCCCCACTATACATACAGGGTTTGAATTAGGCATTTGAAATACAGCCATTTGAAATACAGTGTTTTTGTGCAAAGATATATTTACTTCAGGCCTACACAGGTTCAGACCGTGTGAGATACCCCCCTACATACAGGGGTTTGAATCAGTAATTTGAAATACAGCCATTTGAAATACCGCCATTTTGTGCAAAGATATATTTACTTCCGGCCTACAGAGGTTAAGGCCCTCTGAGATACTACCTCTACATACAGTGGTTTGAATCAGGCATTTGAAATACAGCCATTTGAAATACAGCCTTTTTGTGCAAAGATATATTTACTTCAGGCCTACACTGATTCAGGGTGTTTGTGATCCCCACTATACATACAGGGGTTTGAATTAGGCATTTGAAATACAGCCATTTGAAATACAGCCTTTTTGTGCAAAGATATATTTACTTCAGGCCTACACTGATTCAGGGCGTTTGTGATCCCCACTATACATACAGGGGTTTGAATTAGGCATTTGAAATACAGCCATTTGAAATACAGCCTTTTTGTGCAAAGATATATTTACTTCAGGCCTACACAGGTTCAGACTGTATGAGATACCCCCCTACATACAGGGGTTTGAATCAGGCATTTGAAATACAGCCATTTGAAATACCGCCATTTTGTGCAAAGATATATTTACTTCAGGCCTACAGAGGTTCAGGCCCTCTGAGATACTACCTCTATATACAGGGGTTTGAATTAGGCATTTGAAATACAGCCATTTTAAATACCGCCATTTTGCGCAAAGATATATTTACTTCAGGCCTACACAGGTTCAGACTGTGTGAGATACCCCCCTACATACAGGGGTTTGAATCAGGCATTTGAAATACAGCCATTTGAAATACAGCCTTTTTGTGCAAAGATATTTTTACTTCAGGCCTACACAGGTTCAGGCCCTCTGAGATACTACCTCTACATACAGGGGTTTAAATTAGGCATTTGAAATACAGCCATTTTAAATACCGCCATTTTGTGCAAATATATATTTACTTCAGGCCTACACAGGTTCAGACCGTGTGAGATACCCCCCTACATACAGGGGTTTGAATCAGAAATTTGAAATACAGCCATTTGAAATACCGCCATTTTGTGCAAAGATATATTTACTTCAGGCCTACAGAGGTTCAGGCCCTCTGAGATACTACCTCTATATACAGGGGTTTGAATTAGGCATTTGAAATACAGCCATTTTAAATACCGCCATTTTGTGCAAAGATATATTTACTTCAGGCCTACAGAGGTTCAGGCCCTCTGAGATACTACCTCTACATACAGGGGTTTGAATCAGGCATTTGAAATACAGCCATTTGAAATACAGCCTTTTTGTGCAAAGATATATTTACTTCAGGCCTACACTGATTCAGGGCGTTTGTGATCCCCACTATACATACAGGGGTTTGAATTAGGCATTTGAAATACAGTCATTTGAAATACAGCCTTTTTGTGCAAATATATAATTACTTTAGGCCTACACAGGTTCAGACCGTGTGAGATACCCCCCTACATACAGGGGTTTGAATCAGGCATTTGAAATACAGCCATTTGAAATACCGCCATTTTGTACAAAGATATATTTACTTCAGGCCTACAGAGGTTCAGGCCCTCTGAGATACTACCTCTACATACAGGGGTTTGAAATAGGCATTTGAAATACAGCCATTTGAAATACCGCCATTGTGTGCAAAGATATATTTACTTCAGGCCTACACAGGTTCAGACCGTGTGAGATACCCCCCCTACATACAGGGGTTTGAATTAGGCATTTGAAATACAGCCATTTGAAATACCGCCATTTTGTGCAAAGATATATTTACTTCAGGCCTACAGAGGTTCAGGCCCTCTGAGATACTATCTCTACATACAGGGGTTTGAATTAGGCATTTGAAATACAGCCATTTTAAATACAGCCATTTTGCGCAAAGATATATTTACTTCAGGCCTACAGAGGTTCAGGCCCTCTGAGATACTACCTTTACATACAGGGGTTTGAATCAGGCATTTCAAATACAGCCATTTGAAATACAGCCTTTTTGTGCAAAGATATATTTACTTCAGGCCTACACTGATTCAGGGCGTTTGTGATCCCCACTATACATACAGGGGTTTGAATTAGGCATGAAATACAGTTATTTGAAATACAGCCTTTTTGTGCAAAGATATATTTACTTCTGGCCTACACTGATTCAGGGCGTTTGTGATCCCCACTATACATACAGGGGTTTAAATTAGGCATTTGAAATACAGTCATTTGAAATACAGCCTTTTTGTGCAAAGATATATTTACCTCAGGCCTACACAGGTTCAGACCGTGTGAGATACCCCCCTACATACAGGGGTTTGAATCAGGCATTTGAAATACAGTTATTTGAAATACAGCCTTTTTGTGCAAAGATATATTTATTTCAGCCCTACACAGGTTCAGACCTTGTGAGATACCCCCTCTACATACAGGGTTTGAATCAGGCATTTGAAATACAGCCATTTGAAATACAGCCTTTTTGTGCAAAGATATATTTACTTCAGGCCTACACAGGTTCAGGCCCTCTGAGATACTACCTCTACATACATTGGTTTGAATTAGGCATTTGAAATACAGACATTTTAAGTACCGCCATTTTGTGCAAAGATATATTTACTTCAGGCCTACAGAGGTTCAGGCCCTCTGAGATACTACCTCTACATACAGGGGTTTGAATCAGGCATTTGAAATACAGCCATTTGAAATACAGCCTTTTTGTGCAAAGATATATTTACTTCAGGCCTACACAGGTTCAGACCGTGTGAGATACCCCCCTACATACAGGGGTTTGAATTAGGCATTTGAAATACAGCCATTTGAAATACCGCCATTTTGTGCAAAGATATATTTACTTCAGGCCTACAGAGGTTCAG
This sequence comes from Bufo bufo, assembly GCF_905171765.1. NCBI lineage: Eukaryota > Metazoa > Chordata > Amphibia > Anura > Bufonidae > Bufo > Bufo bufo. The sequence continues at coordinate 381,066,206 of NC_053391.1, forward strand.
GCCCTCTGAGATACTACCTCTACATACAGGGGTTTGAATCAGGCATTTGAAATACAGTCATTTGAAATGCCGCCTTTTTGTGCAAAGATATATTTACTTCAGGCCTAGACTGATTCAGGGCGTTTGTGATCCCCACTATGCATACAGGGGTTTAACTTAGGCATTTGAAATACAGCCATTTGAAATATAGCCTTTTTGTGCAAAGATATATTTACTTCAGGCCTACACAGGTTCAGACCGTGTGAGATACCCCCCTACATACAGGGGTTTGAATCAGGCATTTGAAATACAGCCATTTGAAATACAGCCTTTTTGTGCAAAGATATATTTACTTTAGGCCTACACTGATTCAGGGTGTTTGTGATCCCCACCATACATACAGGGTTTGAATTAGGCATTTGAAATACAGCCATTTGAAATACAGTGTTTTTGTGCAAAGATATATTTACTTCAGGCCTACACAGGTTCAGACCGGGTGAGATACCCCCCTACATACAGGGGTTTGAATCAGTAATTTGAAATACAGCCATTTGAAATACCGCCATTTTGTGCAAAGATATATTTACTTCCGGCCTACAGAGGTTAAGGCCCTCTGAGATACTACCTCTACATACAGTGGTTTGAATCAGGCATTTGAAATACAGCCATTTGAAATACAGCCTTTTTGTGCAAAGATATATTTACTTCAGGCCTACACTGATTCAGGGTGTTTGTGATCCCCACTATACATACAGGGGTTTGAATTAGGCATTTGAAATACAGCCATTTGAAATACAGCCTTTTTGTGCAAAGATATATTTACTTCAGGCCTACACTGATTCAGGGCGTTTGTGATCCCCACTATACATACAGGGGTTTGAATTAGGCATTTGAAATACAGCCATTTGAAATACAGCCTTTTTGTGCAAAGATATATTTACTTCAGGCCTACACAGGTTCAGACTGTATGAGATACCCTCCTACATACAGGGGTTTGAATCAGGCATTTGAAATACAGCCATTTAAAATACAGCCTTTTTGTGCAAAGATATATTTACTTCAGGCCTACACTGATTCAGGGCGTTTGTGATCCCCACTATACATACATGGGTTTAAATTAGGCATTTGAAATACAGTCATTTGAAATACAGTGTCACTGCCAGTTCTGTGAGAAGGTCTGTTAGACATTCTTCTCTACCTCTTGCATGAGGTTCTTTGTTTTGGTTTCACTTTGTCAACTTCTTTCCTTCTCCTAGCTGTCACCTATTTACACTAATTGTCTCCCTTTATATTCCCTCCCATACTGCCTCGCTTTGTGGTTTATACTTCATCCTGGATGAGTTGTTCACTGCTGGAGGCTGCTACTGCTGATTCCTCAGATAAGTCCTTTCCCTTTATTTGTGTTTCCTTGCTGGCTTGATTCTGGGTGACCCTGACTCCGTCCGTATTAAGTGCAGGGAGCCGGTGCTCGTGTCCCCTCACTATTATAGGGTTTTCAGGTGTCACACAGTATAAGGTACGTGGGCATGCAATCGTCTACCATAAAGACCTTTGCATGGGCATAGCAATCAGGGAGAGCTCTAGGGGTTTTATAGGGCTCACCCATATGCTCCATAGTTTGTGATCAAGCCAGTCGGATGTTTATTTACAAGTTCCAGCTTTCTACAACACCATCCGTGACATTATAAATAGGGATGAGCGAACCCGAACTGTATAGTTCGGGTTCGTATCGAATTTTGGGGTGTCCGTGACACGGACCCGAACCCGAACATTTTCGTAAAAGTCCGTGTTCGGGTTCGGTGTTCGGCGCTTTCTTGGCGCTTTTTGAAAGGCTGCAAAGCAGCCAATCAACAAGCATCATACTACTTGCCCCAAAAGGCCATCACAGCCTTGCCTACTATTGGCATGGCTGTGATTGGCCAGTGCAGCATGTGACCCAGCCTCTATATAAGCTTGGGTTACGTTGCGCTGCACGTCACTCTGCTGATTGAAGCATAGGGAGAGGTTGCATCTGCGACGTTAGGGCGAGATTAGGCAGTGATTAACTCCTCCAAAAGACTTCATTCTGTGATCGATCTGCAGCTGTGGATCATTGAAGTGCTAGTATTGACTTGCTCACTTATTTGAGGCTGCCCAGAGCGTTTTTAGATCACTTTTTTTCTGGGGTTATCGGCGGCCATTTTGTGACTTGTGGTGCGCCAGCACAAGCTATCGCCAAGTGTATTTAACCATCAATAGTGTGGTTATTTCGTGCTATATACTACATCAGCTGCAGGCTGAGCCTGTGTCACCGAAGTGCATTTAACCATCAACAGTCTGATTATTTTTTGGCCATATACTACATCTGGTGCAGGCTGAGCCTGTGTCACCCAAGTGCATTTAACCATCAACAGTGTGGTTATTTTTTGGCCATATACTACATCAGGGGCAAGTTGAGCCTGTCACCCAGCGCCTGAAAAATAGACCTGACATTTCTATTCAACCAAATCTGTACTGTTTTAGCTGGTCAAGTTATTTGTAGTGACCGTAAAAGCACACTTTTTGTTCTGGGTTGAAAAACTATTCCCAAATTTGCCATTCTCAAAATAACTAGTTTCTGGTATTTGAGGCCTACTTGAAATCTATCCCAAAAAGGTTATCTTACATTGAAGGTACTGATAGTGTCATTCAGAAAAACCTAAGACACACGCTACCGTGCAGATAGAAGTCTGATTCTGTGATTAAACCTTAACCTGTCACACAGTGCAAAAAAAAAAAACAGGTCTCACATTTCTATTCAAGCAAATCTGTACTGTTTTAGTTGGTCAAGTTATTTGTAGCGACCGTAAAAGCCCTTTTTTTTTTCTGGGTTGAAAAACTATTCCCAAATTTGCCATTCTCAAAATAACTAGTTTCTGGTATTTGAGGCCTACTTGAAATCTATCCCAAAAAGGATATCTTACATTGAAGGTACTGATAGTGTCATTCAGAAAAACCTAAGACACATGCTACCGTGCAGATAGAAGTCTGATTCTGTGATTAAACCTTAACCTGTCACACAGTGCAAAAAAAAAAAACAGGTCTCACATTTCTATTCAAGCAAATCTGTACTGTTTTAGTTGGTCAAGTTATTTGTAGCGACCGTAAAAGCCCTTTTTTTTTCTGGGTTGAAAAACTATTCCCAAATTTGCCATTCTCAAAATAACTAGTTTCTGGTATTTGAGGCCTACTTGAAATCTATCCCAAAAAGGTTATCTTACATTGAAGGTACTGATAGTGTCATTCAGAAAAACCTAAGACACACGCTACCGTGCAGATAGAAGTCTGATTCTGTGATTAAACCTTAACCTGTCACACAGTGCAAAAAAAAAAAACAGGTCTCACATTTCTATTCAAGCAAATCTGTACTGTTTTAGTTGGTCAAGTTATTTGTAGCGACCGTAAAAGCCCTTTTTTTTTCTGGGTTGAAAAACTATTCCCAAATTTGCCATTCTCAAAATAACTAGTTTCTGGTATTTGAGGCCTACTTGAAATCTATCCCAAAAAGGATATCTTACATTAAAGGTACTGATAGTGTCATTCAGAAAAACCTAAGACACACGCTACCGTGCAGATAGAAGTCTGATTCTGTGATTAAACCTTAACCTGTCACACAGTGCAAAAAAAAAAACAGGTCTCACATTTCTATTCAAGCAAATCTGTACTGTTTTAGTTGGTCAAGTTATTTGTAGCGACCGTAAAAGCCCTTTTTTTTTCTGGGTTGAAAAACTATTCCCAAATTTGCCATTCTCAAAATAACTAGTTTCTGGTATTTGAGGCCTACTTGAAATCTATCCCAAAAAGGATATCTTACATTAAAGGTACTGATAGTGTCATTCAGAAAAACCTAAGACACACGCTACCGTGCAGATAGAAGTCTGATTCTGTGATTAAACCTTAACCTGTCACACAGTGCAAAAAAAAAAACAGGTCTCACATTTCTATTCAAGCAAATCTGTACTGTTTTAGTTGGTCAAGTTATTTGTAGCGACCGTAAAAGCCCTTTTTTTTTCTGGGTTGAAAAACTATTCCCAAATTTGCCATTCTCAAAATAACTAGTTTCTGGTATTTGAGGCCTACTTGAAATCTATCCCAAAAAGGTTATCTTACATTGAAGGTACTGATAGTGTCATTCAGAAAAACCTAAGACACACGCTACCGTGCAGATAGAAGTCTGATTCTGTGATTAAACCTTAACCTGTCACACAGTGCAAAAAAAAAAAACAGGTCTCACATTTCTATTCAAGCAAATCTGTACTGTTTTAGTTGGTCAAGTTATTTGTAGCGACCGTAAAAGCCCTTTTTTTTTTCTGGGTTGAAAAACTATTCCCAAATTTGCCATTCTCAAAATAACTAGTTTCTGGTATTTGAGGCCTACTTGAAATCTATCCCAAAAAGGATATCTTACATTGAAGGTACTGATAGTGTCATTCAGAAAAACCTAAGACACACGCTACCGTGCAGATAGAAGTCTGATTCTGAGATTAAACCTTAACCTGTCACACAGTGCAAAAAAAAACAGGTCTCACATTTCTATTCAAGCAAATCTGTACTGTTTTAGCTGGTCAAGTTGTTTGTAGCGACCGTAAAAGCACACTTTTTTTTCTGGGTTGAAAAACTATTCCCAAATTTGCCATTCTCAAAATAACTAGTTTCTGGTATTTGAGGCCTACTTGAAATCTATCCCAAAAAGGATATCTTACATTGAAGGTACTGATAGTGTCATTCAGAAAAACCTAAGACACACGCTACCGTGCAGATAGAAGTCTGATTCTGAGATTAAACCTTAACCTGTCACACAGTGCAAAAAAAAACAGGTCTCACATTTCTATTCAAGCAAATCCTTACTGTTTTAGCTGGTCAAGTTATTTTTAGCGACCATAAAAGCACACTTTTTTTTCTGGGTTAAAAAACTATTCCCAAATTTGCCATTCTCAAAATAACTAGTTTCTGGTATTTGAGGCCTACTTGAAATCTATCCCAAAAAGGATATCTTACATTGAAGGTACTGATAGTGTCATTCAGAAAAACCTAAGACACACGCTACCGTGCAGATAGAAGTCTGATTCTGAGATTAAACCTTAACCTGTCACACAGTGCAAAAAAAAACAGGTCTCACATTTCTATTCAAGCAAATCTGTACTGTTTTAGCTGGTCAAGTTATTTGTAGCGACCGTAAAAGCACACTTTTTTTTCTGGGTTGAAAAACTATTCCCAAATTTGCCATTCTCAAAATAACTAGTTTCTGGTATTTGAGGCCTACTTGAAATCTATCCCAAAAAGGATATCTTACATTGAAGGTACTGATAGTGTCATTCAGAAAAACCTAAGACACACGCTACCGTGCAGATAGAAGTCTGATTCTGAGATTAAACCTTAACCTGTCACACAGTGCAAAAAAAAACAGGTCTCACATTTCTATTCAAGCAAATCTGTACTGTTTTAGCTGGTCAAGTTATTTGTAGCGACCGTAAAAGCACACTTTTTTTTCTGGGTTGAAAAACTATTCCCAAATTTGCCATTCTCAAAATAACTAGTTTCTGGTATTTGAGGCCTACTTGAAATCTATCCCAAAAAGGATATCTTACATTGAAGGTACTGATAGTGTCATTCAGAAAAACCTAAGACACACGCTACCGTGCAGATAGAAGTCTGATTCTGAGATTAAACCTTAACCTTTCACACAGTGCAAAAAAAAACAGGTCTCACATTTCTATTCAAGCAAATCCTTACTGTTTTAGCTGGTCAAGTTATTTGTAGCGACCGTAAAAGCACACTTTTTTTTCTGGGTTGAAAAACTATTCCCAAATTTGCCATTCTCAAAATTGTCGTGAACGGGAACATTGAGGAAAACATCTAATAAGGGACGCGGACGTGGACATGGTCGTGGTGGTGTTAGTGGACCCTCTGGTGCTGGGAGAGGACGTGGCCGTTCTGCCACAGCCACACGTCCTAGTGTACCAACTACCTCAGGTCCCAGTAGCCGCCAGAATTTACAGGGATATTTGGTGGGGCCCAATGCCGTTCTAAGGATGGTAAGGCCTGAGCAGGTACAGGCATTAGTCAATTGGGTGGCCGACAGTGCATCCAGCACGTTCACATTATCTCCCACCCAGTCTTCTGCAGAAAGCGCACAGATGGCGCATGAAAACCAAGCCCATCAGTCTGTCACATCACCCCCATGCATATCAGGGAAACTGTCTGAGCCTCAAGTTATGCAGCAGTCTCTTATGCTGTTTGAAGACTCTGCTGCCAGGGTTTCCCAAGGGCATCCACCTAGCTCTTCACCAGGGGTGGAAGAGATAGAATGCACTAACGCACAACCACTTATGTTTCCTGATGATGAGGACATGGGAATACCACCTCAGCACGTCTCTGATGATGACGAAACACAGGTGCCAACTGCTGCGTCTTTCTGCAGTGTGCAGACTGAACAGGAGGTCAGGGGTCAAGACTGGGTGGAAGACGATGCAGGGGACGATGAGGTCCTAGACCCCACATGGAATGAAGGTCGTGCCACTGACTTTCAGAGTTCGGAGGAAGAGGCAGTGGTGAGACCGAGCCAACAGCGTAGCAAAAGAGGGAGCAGTGGGCAAAATCAGAACACCCGCCGCCAAGAGACTCCGCCTGCTACTGACCGCCGCCATCTGGGACCGAGCATCCCAAAGGCAGCTTCAAGGAGTTCCCTGGCATGGCACTTCTTCAAACAATGTGCTGACGACAAGACCCGAGTGGTTTGCACGCTGTGCCATCAGAGCCTGAAGCGAGGCATTAACGTTCTGAACCTTAGCACAACCTGCATGACCAGGCACCTGCATGCAAAGCATGAACTGCAGTAGAGTAAACACCTTAAAAACAAGGAAGTCACTCAGGCTCCCCCTGCTGCCTCTTCTGCTGCTGCCGCCTCGGCCTCTTCTGCTGCTGCCGCCGCCTCGGCCTCTTCTGCTGCTGCTGCCGCTGCCTCGGCCTCTTCCTCTGCCTCTGGAGGAACGTTGGCACCTGCCGCCCAGCAAACATGGGATGTACCACCAACACCACCACCTGCGTCACCAAGCATCTCAACCATGTCACACGGCAGCGTTCAGCTCTCCATCTCACAAACATTTGAGAGAAAGCGTAAATTCCCACCTAGCCACCCTCGATCCCTGGCCCTCAATGCCAGCATTTCTAAACTACTGGCCTATGAAATGCTGTCATTTAGGCTGGTGGACACACACAGCTTCAAACAGCTCATGTCACTTGCTATCCCACAGTATGTTGTTCCCAGCCGCCACTACTTCTCCAAGAGAGCCGTGCCTTCCCTGCACAAACAAGTGTCCGATAAAATCAAGAGTGCACTGCGCAACGCCAGCTGTGGCAAGGTCCACCTAACCACAGATACGTGGACCAGTAAGCACGGCCAGGGACGCTATATCTCCCTAACTGCACACTGGGTAAATGTAGTGGCGGCTGGGCCCCAGGCGGAGAGCTGTTTGGCGCACGTCCTTCCGCCGCCAAGGATCGCAGGGCAACATTCTTTGCCTCCTGTCTCCTCCTCCTCCTACTCAGCTTCCTCCTCCTCTTCTTCCGCCTGCTCATCCAGTCAGCCACACACCTTCACCACCAACTTCAGCACAGCCCGGGGTAAACGTCAGCAGGCCATTCTGAAACTCATATGTTTGGGGGACAGGCCCCACATCGCACAGGAGTTGTGGCGGGGTATAGAACAACAGACCGACGAGTGGTTGCTGCCGGTGAGCCTCAAGCCCGGCCTGGTGGTGTGCGATAATGGGCGAAATCTCGTTGCAGCTCTGGGACTAGCCGGTTTGATGCACATCCCTTGCCTGGCGCATGTGCTGAATTTGGTGGTGCAGAAGTTCATTCGCAACTACCCCGACATGTCAGAGCTGCTGCATAAAGTGCGGGCCGTCTGTTCGCGCTTCCGGCGTTCACACCCTGCCGCTGCTCGCCTGTCTGCGCTACAGCATAACTTCCGCCTTCCCGCTCACCGCCTCATATGCGACGTACCCACCAGGTGGAACTCCACCTTGCATATGCTGGACAGACTGTGCGAGCAGCAGCAGGCCATAGTGGAGTTTAAGCTGCAGCACGCACGGGTCAGTCGCACTGTGGATCAGACACACTTCACCACCAATGACTGGGCCTCCATGCGAGACCTGTGTGCCCTGTTGCGCTGTTTCGAGTACTCCACCAACATGGCCAGTGGCGATGACGCCGTTATCAGCGTTACAATACCACTTCTATGTCTCCTTGAGAAAACACTTAGGGCGATGATGGAAGAGGAGGTGGCCCAGGAGGAAGAGGAGGAAGAGGGGTCATTTTTAGCACTTTCAGGCCAGTCTCTTCGAAGTGACTCAGAGGGAGGTTTTTTGCAACACCAGAGGCCAGGTACAAATGTGGCCAGACAGGGCCCACTACTGGAGGACGAGGAGGACGAGGATGAGGAGGAGGTGGAGGAGGATGAGGATGAAGCATGTTCACAGCGGGGTGGCACCCAAAGCAGCTCGGGCCCATCACTGGTGCGTGGCTGGGGGGAAACACAGGACGATGACGATACGCCTCCCACAGAGGACAGCTTGTCCTTACCTCTGGGCAGCCTGGCACACATGAGCGACTACATGCTGCAGTGCCTGCGCAACGACAGCAGAGTTGCCCACATTTTAACGTGTGCAGACTACTGGGTTGCCACCCTGCTGGATCCCCGGTACAAAGACAATGTGCCCACCTTACTTCCTACACTGGAGCGTGATAGGAAGATGCGCGAGTACAAGCGCACGTTGGTATACGCGCTACTGAGAGCATTCCCAAATGTCACAGGGGAACCAGTGGAAGCCCAAGGCAAAGGCAGAGGAGGAGCAAGAGGTCGCCAACGCAGCTGTGTCACGCCCAGCTCCTCTAAGGGCAGGGTTAGCATGGCAGAGATGTGGAAAAGTTTTGTCAACACGCCACAGCTAAGTGCACCACCACCTGATACGGAACGTGTTAGCAGGAGGCAACATTTCACTAACATGGTGGAACAGTACCTGTGCACACCCCTCCACGTACTGACTGATGGTTCGGCCCCATTCAACTTCTGGGTCTCCAAATTGTCCACATGGCCAGAGCTAGCCTTTTATGCCTTGGAGGTGCTGTCCTGCCCGGCGGCCAGCGTTTTGTCTGAACGTGTATTCAGCACGGCAGGGGGCGTCATTACAGACAAACGCAGCCGCCTGTCTACAGCCAATGTGGACAAGCTGACGTTCATAATAATGAACCAGGCATGGATCCCACAGGACCTGTCCATCCCTTGTGCAGATTAGATATTAACTACCTCCCCTTAACAATATATTATTCTACTCCAGGGCACTTCCTCATTCAATACTATTTTTAATTTAATTTTACCATTATATTGCGGGGCAACCCAAAGTTGAATGAACCTCTCCTCTGTCTTGGTGCTGGGGCCTAAATGTGTGACAGTGGCCTGTTCCAGTGGTGGGTGACGTGAAGCCTGATTCTCTGCTATGACATGAAGACTGATTCTGCGCTGACATAAGGCCAGATTCTCTGTTACGGGACCTCTCTCCTCTGCCTGGGTGCCTGGGCCTAAATGTGTGACAGTGGCCTGTTCCAGTGGTGGGTGACGTGATGCCTGATTCTCTGCTATGACATGAAGACTTATTCTGTGCTGACATGAAGCCAGATTCTCTGTTACGCGACCTCTCTCCTGTGCCTGGGTGCCTGGGCCTAAATATATGACAGTGGCCTGTTCCAGTGGTGGGTGACGTGAAGCCTGATTCTCTGCTATGACATGAAGACTGATTCTGCGCTGACATAAGGCCAGATTCTCTGTTACGGGTCCTCTCTCCTCTGCCTGAATGCCTGGGCCTAAATGTGTGACAGTGGCCTGTTCCAGTGGTGGGTGACGTGAAGCCTGATTCTCTGCTATGACATGAAGACTGATTCTGTGCTGACATAAGGCCAGATTCTCTGTTACGGGACCTCTCTACTCTGCCTGGGTGCCTGGGCCTAAATGTGTGACAGTGGCCTGTTCCAGTGGTGGGTGACGTGATGCCTGATTCTCTGCTATGACATGAAGACAGATTCTGTGCTGACATAAGGCCAGATTCTCTGTTACGGGACCTCTCTCCTCTGCCTGGGTGCCTGGGCCTAAATGTGTGACAGTGGCCTGTTCCAGTGGTGGGTGACGTGATGCCTGATTCTCTGCTATGACATGAAGACTTATTCTGTGCTGACATGAAGCCAGATTCTCTGTTACGCGACCTCTCTCCTCTGTCTGGGTGCCGGGGCCTAAATGTGTGACAGTGGCCTGTTCCAGTGGTGGGTGACGTGAAGCCTGATTCTCTGCTATGACATGAAGACTGATTCTGTGCTGACATAAGGCCAGATTCTCTGTTACGGGACCTCTCTCCTCTGCCTGGGTGCCTGGGCCTAAATGTGTGACAGTGGCCTGTTCCAGTGGTGGGTGACGTGAAGCCTGATTCTCTGCTATGACATGAAGACAGATTCTGTGCTGACATAAGGCCAGATTCTCTGTTACGGGACCTCTCTCCTCTGCCTGGGTGCCTGGGCCTAAATGTGTGACAGTGGCCTGTTCCAGTGGTGGGTGACGTGATGCCTGATTCTCTGCTATGACATGAAGACTTATTCTGTGCTGACATGAAGCCAGATTCTCTGTTACGCGACATCTCTCCTCTGTCTGGGTGCCGGGGCCTAAATGTGTGACAGTGGCCTGTTCCAGTGGTGGGTGACGTGAAGCCTGATTCTCTGCTATGACATGAAGACTGATTCTGCGCTGACATAAGGCCAGATTCTCTGTTACGGGACCTCTCTCCTCTGCCTGGGTGCCTGGGCCTAAATGTGTGACAGTGGCCTGTTCCAGTGGTGGGTGACGTGATGCCTGATTCTCTGCTATGACATGAAGACAGATTCTGTGCTGACATAAGGCCAGATTCTCTGTTACGGGACCTTTCTCCTCTGCCTGGGTGCCTGGGCCTAAATGTGTTACAGTGGCCTGTTCCAGTGGTGGGTGACGTGAAGCCTGATTCTCTGCTATGACATGAAGACTGATTCTGCGCTGACATAAGGCCAGATTCTCTGTTACGGGACCGCTCTCCTATGTTTGGGTGCCGGGGCCTAAATGTGTGACAGTGGCCTGTTCCAGTGGTGGGTGACGTGAAGCCTGATTCTCTGCTATGACATGAAGACTGATTCTGCGCTGACATAAGGCCAGATTCTCTGTTACGGGACCTCTCTCCTCTGCCTGGGTGCCTGGGCCTAAATGTGTGACAGTGGCCTGTTCCAGTGGTGGGTGACGTGATGCCTGATTCTCTGCTATGACATGAAGACTTATTCTGTGCTGACATGAAGCCAGATTCTCTGTTACGCGACCTCTCTCCTCTGCCTGGGTGCCTGGGCCTAAATATGTGACAGTGGCCTGTTCCAGTGGTGGGTGACGTGAAGCCTGATTCTCTGCTATGACATGAAGACTGATTCTGCGCTGACATAAGGCCAGATTCTCTGTTACGGGACCTCTCTCCTCTGCCTGGGTGCCTGGGCCTAAATGTGTGACAGTGGCCTGTTCCAGTGGTGGATGACGTGAAGCCTGATTCTCTGCTATGACATGAAGACTGATTCTGCGCTGACATAAGGCCAGATTCTCTGTTACGGGACCGCTCTCCTCTGTCTGGGTGTCGGGGCCTAAATGTGTGACAGTGGCCTGTTCCAGTGGTGGATGACGTGAAGCCTGATTCTCTGCTATGACATGAAGACAGATTCTGCGCTGACATAAGGCCAGATTCTCTGTTACGGGACCGCTCTCCTCTGCCTGGGTGCCTGGGCCTAAATGTGTGACAGTGGCCTGTTCCAGTGGTGGGTGACGTGATGCCTGATTCTCTGCTATGACATGAAGACAGATTCTGTGCTGACATAAGGCCAGATTCTCTGTTACAGGACCTCTCTCCTCTGTCTGGGTGCCGGGGCCTAAATGTGTGACAGTGGCCTGTTCCAGTGGTGGGTGACGTGATGCCTGATTCTCTGCTATGACATGAAGACTTATTCTGTGCTGACATGAAGCCAGATTCTCTGTTACGCGACATCTCTCCTCTGTCTGGGTGCCGGGGCCTAAATGTGTGACAGTGGCCTGTTCCAGTGGTGGGTGACGTGAAGCCTGATTCTCTGCTATGACATGAAGACTGATTCTGCGCTGACATAAGGCCAGATTCTCTGTTACGGGACCTCTCTCCTCTGCCTGGGTGCCTGGGCCTAAATGTGTGACAGTGGCCTGTTCCAGTGGTGGGTGACGTGATGCCTGATTCTCTGCTATGACATGAAGACAGATTCTGTGCTGACATAAGGCCAGATTCTCTGTTACGGGACCTTTCTCCTCTGCCTGGGTGCCTGGGCCTAAATGTGTTACAGTGGCCTGTTCCAGTGGTGGGTGACGTGAAGCCTGATTCTCTGCTATAACATGAAGACTGATTCTGCGCTGACATAAGGCCAGATTCTCTGTTACGGGACCGCTCTCCTATGTCTGGGTGCCGGGGCCTAAATGTGTGACAGTGGCCTGTTCCAGTGGTGGGTGACGTGAAGCCTGATTCTCTGCTATGACATGAAGACTGATTCTGTGCTGACATAAGGCCAGATTCTCTGTTACGGGACCTCTCTCCTCTGCCTGGGTGCCTGGGCCTAAATGTGTGACAGTGGCCTGTTCCAGTGGTGGGTGACGTGATGCCTGATTCTCTGCTATGACATGAAGACTTATTCTGTGCTGACATGAAGCCAGATTCTCTGTTACGCGACCTCTCTCCTCTGCCTGGGTGCCTGGGCCTAAATATGTGACAGTGGCCTGTTCCAGTGGTGGGTGACGTGAAGCCTGATTCTCTGCTATGACATGAAGACTGATTCTGCGCTGACATAAGGCCAGATTCTCTGTTACGGGACCTCTCTCCTCTGCCTGGGTGCCTGGGCCTAAATGTGTGACAGTGGCCTGTTCCAGTGGTGGATGACGTGAAGCCTGATTCTCTGCTATGACATGAAGACTGATTCTGCGCTGACATAAGGCCAGATTCTCTGTTACGGGACCGCTCTCCTCTGTCTGGGTGTCGGGGCCTAAATGTGTGACAGTGGCCTGTTCCAGTGGTGGATGACGTGAAGCCTGATTCTCTGCTATGACATGAAGACAGATTCTGCGCTGACATAAGGCCAGATTCTCTGTTACGGGACCGCTCTCCTCTGCCTGGGTGCCTGGGCCTAAATGTGTGACAGTGGCCTGTTCCAGTGGTGGGTGACGTGAAGCCTGATTCTCTGCTATGACATGAAGACAGATTCTGTGCTGACATAAGGCCAGATTCTCTGTTACAGGACCTCTCTCCTCTGTCTGGGTGCCGGGGCCTAAATGTGTGACAGTGGCCTGTTCCAGTGGTGGGTGACGTGATGCCTGATTCTCTGCTATGACATGAAGACTTATTCTGTGCTGACATGAAGCCAGATTCTCTGTTACGCGACATCTCTCCTCTGTCTGGGTGCCGGGGCCTAAATGTGTGACAGTGGCCTGTTCCAGTGGTGGGTGACGTGAAGCCTGATTCTCTGCTATGACATGAAGACTGATTCTGCGCTGACATAAGGCCAGATTCTCTGTTACGGGACCTCTCTCCTCTGCCTGGGTGCCTGGGCCTAAATGTGTGACAGTGGCCTGTTCCAGTGGTGGGTGACGTGATGCCTGATTCTCTGCTATGACATGAAGACAGATTCTGTGCTGACATAAGGCCAGATTCTCTGTTACGGGACCTTTCTCCTCTGCCTGGGTGCCTGGGCCTAAATGTGTTACAGTGGCCTGTTCCAGTGGTGGGTGACGTGAAGCCTGATTCTCTGCTATAACATGAAGACTGATTCTGCGCTGACATAAGGCCAGATTCTCTGTTACGGGACCGCTCTCCTATATCTGGGTGCCGGGGCCTAAATGTGTGACAGTGGCCTGTTCCAGTGGTGGGTGACGTGAAGCCTGATTCTCTGCTATGACATGAAGACTGATTCTGCGCTGACATAAGGCCAGATTCTCTGTTACGGGACCTCTCTCCTCTGCCTGGGTGCCTGGGCCTAAATGTGTGACAGTGGCCTGTTCCAGTGGTGGGTGACGTGATGCCTGATTCTCTGCTATGACATGAAGACTTATTCTGTGCTGACATGAAGCCAGATTCTCTGTTACGCGACCTCTCTCCTCTGCCTGGGTGCCTGGGCCTAAATATGTGACAATGGCCTGTTCCAGTGGTGGGTGACGTGAAGCCTGATTCTCTGCTATGACATGAAGACTGATTCTGCGCTGACATAAGGCCAGATTCTCTGTTACGGGACCTCTCTCCTCTGCCTGGGTGCCTGGGCCTAAATGTGTGACAGTGGCCTGTTCCAGTGGTGGATGACGTGAAGCCTGATTCTCTGCTATGACATGAAGACTGATTCTGCGCTGACATAAGGCCAGATTCTCTGTTACGGGACCGCTCTCCTCTGTCTGGGTGTCGGGGCCTAAATGTGTGACAGTGGCCTGTTCCAGTGGTGGGTGACGTGAAGCCTGATTCTCTGCTATGACATGAAGACAGATTCTGTGCTGACATAAGGCCAGATTCTCTGTTACGGGACCGCTCTCCTCTGTCTGGGTGTCGGGGCCTAAATGTGTGACAGTGGCCTGTTCCAGTGGTGGGTGACGTGATGCCTGATTCTCTGCTATGACATGAAGACAGATTCTGTGCTGACATAAGGCCAGATTCTCTGTTACAGGACCTCTCTCCTCTGTCTGGGTGCCGGGGCCTAAATGTGTGACAGTGGCCTGTTCCAGTGGTGGGTGACGTGATGCCTGATTCTCTGCTATGACATGAAGACTTATTCTGTGCTGACATGAAGCCAGATTCTCTGTTACGCGACATCTCTCCTCTGTCTGGGTGCCGGGGCCTAAATGTGTGACAGTGGCCTGTTCCAGTGGTGGGTGACGTGAAGCCTGATTCTCTGCTATGACATGAAGACTGATTCTGCGCTGACATAAGGCCAGATTCTCTGTTACGGGACCTCTCTCCTCTGCCTGGGTGCCTGGGCCTAAATGTGTGACAGTGGCCTGTTCCAGTGGTGGGTGACGTGATGCCTGATTCTCTGCTATGACATGAAGACAGATTCTGTGCTGACATAAGGCCAGATTCTCTGTTACGGGACCTTTCTCCTCTGCCTGGGTGCCTGGGCCTAAATGTGTTACAGTGGCCTGTTCCAGTGGTGGGTGACGTGAAGCCTGATTCTCTGCTATGACATGAAGACTGATTCTGCGCTGACATAAGGCCAGATTCTCTGTTACGGGACCGCTCTCCTATGTCTGGGTGCCGGGGCCTAAATGTGTGACATTGGCCTGTTCCAGTGGTGGGTGACGTGAAGCCTGATTCTCTGCTATGACATGAAGACTGATTCTGCGCTGACATAAGGCCAGATTCTCTGTTACGGGACCTCTCTCCTCTGCCTGGGTGCCTGGGCCTAAATGTGTGACAGTGGCCTGTTCCAGTGGTGGGTGACGTGATGCCTGATTCTCTGCTATGACATGAAGACTTATTCTGTGCTGACATGAAGCCAGATTCTCTGTTACGCGACCTCTCTCCTCTGCCTGGGTGCCTGGGCCTAAATATGTGACAGTGGCCTGTTCCAGTGGTGGGTGACGTGAAGCCTGATTCTCTGCTATGACATGAAGACTGATTCTGCGCTGACATAAGGCCAGATTCTCTGTTACGCGACCTCTCTCCTCTGCCTGGGTGCCTGGGCCTAAATGTGTGACAGTGGCCTGTTCCAGTGGTGGATGACGTGAAGCCTGATTCTCTGCTATGACATGAAGACTGATTCTGCGCTGACATAAGGCCAGATTCTCTGTTACGGGACCGCTCTCCTCTGTCTGGGTGTCGGGGCCTAAATGTGTGACAGTGGCCTGTTCCAGTGGTGGGTGACGTGAAGCCTGATTCTCTGCTATGACATGAAGACAGATTCTGCGCTGACATAAGGCCAGATTCTCTGTTACAGGACCGCTCTCCTCTGCCTGGGTGCCTGGGCCTAAATGTGTGACAGTGGCCTGTTCCAGTGGTGGGTGACGTGATGCCTGATTCTCTGCTATGACATGAAGACAGATTCTGTGCTGACATAAGGCCAGATTCTCTGTTACAGGACCTCTCTCCTCTGTCTGGGTGCCGGGGCCTAAATGTGTGACAGTGGCCTGTTCCAGTGGTGGGTGACGTGATGCCTGATTCTCTGCTATGACATGAAGACAGATTCTGTGCTGACATAAGGCCAGATTCTCTGTTACAGGACCTCTCTCCTCTGTCTGGGTGCCGGGGCCTAAATGTGTGACAGTGGCCTGTTCCAGTGGTGGGTGACGTGATGCCTGATTCTCTGCTATGACATGAAGACTTATTCTGTGCTGACATGAAGCCAGATTCTCTGTTACGCGACATCTCTCCTCTGTCTGGGTGCCGGGGCCTAAATGTGTGACAGTGGCCTGTTCCAGTGGTGGGTGACGTGAAGCCTGATTCTCTGCTATGACATGAAGACTGATTCTGCGCTGACATAAGGCCAGATTCTCTGTTACGGGACCTCTCTCCTCTGCCTGGGTGCCTGGGCCTAAATGTGTGACAGTGGCCTGTTCCAGTGGTGGGTGACGTGATGCCTGATTCTCTGCTATGACATGAAGACAGATTCTGTGCTGACATAAGGCCAGATTCTCTGTTACGGGACCTTTCTCCTCTGCCTGGGTGCCTGGGCCTAAATGTGTTACAGTGGCCTGTTCCAGTGGTGGGTGACGTGAAGCCTGATTCTCTGCTATAACATGAAGACTGATTCTGCGCTGACATAAGGCCAGATTCTCTGTTACGGGACCGCTCTCCTATGTCTGGGTGCCGGGGCCTAAATGTGTGACAGTGGCCTGTTCCAGTGGTGGGTGACGTGAAGCCTGATTCTCTGCTATGACATGAAGACTGATTCTGCGCTGACATAAGGCCAGATTCTCTGTTACGGGACCTCTCTCCTCTGCCTGGGTGCCTGGGCCTAAATGTGTGACAGTGGCCTGTTCCAGTGGTGGGTGACGTGATGCCTGATTCTCTGCTATGACATGAAGACTTATTCTGTGCTGACATGAAGCCAGATTCTCTGTTACGCGACCTCTCTCCTCTGCCTGGGTGCCTGGGCCTAAATATGTGACAGTGGCCTGTTCCAGTGGTGGGTGACGTGAAGCCTGATTCTCTGCTATGACATGAAGACTGATTCTGCGCTGACATAAGGCCAGATTCTCTGTTACGGGACCTCTCTCCTCTGCCTGGGTGCCTGGGCCTAAATGTGTGACAGTGGCCTGTTCCAGTGGTGGATGACGTGAAGCCTGATTCTCTGCTATGACATGAAGACTGATTCTGCGCTGACATAAGGCCAGATTCTCTGTTACGGGACCGCTCTCCTCTGTCTGGGTGTCGGGGCCTAAATGTGTGACAGTGGCCTGTTCCAGTGGTGGATGACGTGAAGCCTGATTCTCTGCTATGACATGAAGACAGATTCTGCGCTGACATAAGGCCAGATTCTCTGTTACGGGACCGCTCTCCTCTGCCTGGGTGCCTGGGCCTAAATGTGTGACAGTGGCCTGTTCCAGTGGTGGGTGACGTGATGCCTGATTCTCTGCTATGACATGAAGACAGATTCTGTGCTGACATAAGGCCAGATTCTCTGTTACAGGACCTCTCTCCTCTGTCTGGGTGCCGGGGCCTAAATGTGTGACAGTGGCCTGTTCCAGTGGTGGGTGACGTGATGCCTGATTCTCTGCTATGACATGAAGACTTATTCTGTGCTGACATGAAGCCAGATTCTCTGTTACGCGACATCTCTCCTCTGTCTGGGTGCCGGGGCCTAAATGTGTGACAGTGGCCTGTTCCAGTGGTGGGTGACGTGAAGCCTGATTCTCTGCTATGACATGAAGACTGATTCTGCGCTGACATAAGGCCAGATTCTCTGTTACGGGACCTCTCTCCTCTGCCTGGGTGCCTGGGCCTAAATGTGTGACAGTGGCCTGTTCCAGTGGTGGGTGACGTGATGCCTGATTCTCTGCTATGACATGAAGACAGATTCTGTGCTGACATAAGGCCAGATTCTCTGTTACGGGACCTTTCTCCTCTGCCTGGGTGCCTGGGCCTAAATGTGTTACAGTGGCCTGTTCCAGTGGTGGGTGACGTGAAGCCTGATTCTCTGCTATAACATGAAGACTGATTCTGCGCTGACATAAGGCCAGATTCTCTGTTACGGGACCGCTCTCCTATGTCTGGGTGCCGGGGCCTAAATGTGTGACAGTGGCCTGTTCCAGTGGTGGGTGACGTGAAGCCTGATTCTCTGCTATGACATGAAGACTGATTCTGCGCTGACATAAGGCCAGATTCTCTGTTACGGGACCTCTCTCCTCTGCCTGGGTGCCTGGGCCTAAATGTGTGACAGTGGCCTGTTCCAGTGGTGGGTGACGTGATGCCTGATTCTCTGCTATGATATGAAGACTTATTCTGTGCTGACATGAAGCCAGATTCTCTGTTACGCGACCTCTCTCCTCTGCCTGGGTGCCTGGGCCTAAATATGTGACAATGGCCTGTTCCAGTGGTGGGTGACGTGAAGCCTGATTCTCTGCTATGACATGAAGACTGATTCTGCGCTGACATAAGGCCAGATTCTCTGTTACGGGACCTCTCTCCTCTGCCTGGGTGCCTGGGCCTAAATGTGTGACAGTGGCCTGTTCCAGTGGTGGATGACGTGAAGCCTGATTCTCTGCTATGACATGAAGACTGATTCTGCGCTGACATAAGGCCAGATTCTCTGTTACGGGACCGCTCTCCTCTGTCTGGGTGTCGGGGCCTAAATGTGTGACAGTGGCCTGTTCCAGTGGTGGGTGACGTGAAGCCTGATTCTCTGCTATGACATGAAGACAGATTCTGTGCTGACATAAGGCCAGATTCTCTGTTACGGGACCGCTCTCCTCTGTCTGGGTGTCGGGGCCTAAATGTGTGACAGTGGCCTGTTCCAGTGGTGGGTGACGTGATGCCTGATTCTCTGCTATGACATGAAGACAGATTCTGTGCTGACATAAGGCCAGATTCTCTGTTACAGGACCTCTCTCCTCTGTCTGGGTGCCGGGGCCTAAATGTGTGACAGTGGCCTGTTCCAGTGGTGGGTGACGTGATGCCTGATTCTCTGCTATGACATGAAGACTTATTCTGTGCTGACATGAAGCCAGATTCTCTGTTACGCGACATCTCTCCTCTGTCTGGGTGCCGGGGCCTAAATGTGTGACAGTGGCCTGTTCCAGTGGTGGGTGACGTGAAGCCTGATTCTCTGCTATGACATGAAGACTGATTCTGCGCTGACATAAGGCCAGATTCTCTGTTACAGGACCTCTCTCCTCTGCCTGGGTGCCTGGGCCTAAATGTGTGACAGTGGCCTGTTCCAGTGGTGGGTGACGTGATGCCTGATTCTCTGCTATGACATGAAGACAGATTCTGTGCTGACATAAGGCCAGATTCTCTGTTACGGGACCTTTCTCCTCTGCCTGGGTGCCTGGGCCTAAATGTGTTACAGTGGCCTGTTCCAGTGGTGGGTGACGTGAAGCCTGATTCTCTGCTATGACATGAAGACTGATTCTGCGCTGACATAAGGCCAGATTCTCTGTTACGGGACCGCTCTCCTATGTCTGGGTGCCGGGGCCTAAATGTGTGACATTGGCCTGTTCCAGTGGTGGGTGACGTGAAGCCTGATTCTCTGCTATGACATGAAGACTGATTCTGCGCTGACATAAGGCCAGATTCTCTGTTACGGGACCTCTCTCCTCTGCCTGGGTGCCTGGGCCTAAATGTGTGACAGTGGCCTGTTCCAGTGGTGGGTGACGTGATGCCTGATTCTCTGCTATGACATGAAGACTTATTCTGTGCTGACATGAAGCCAGATTCTCTGTTACGCGACCTCTCTCCTCTGCCTGGGTGCCTGGGCCTAAATATGTGACAGTGGCCTGTTCCAGTGGTGGGTGACGTGAAGCCTGATTCTCTGCTATGACATGAAGACTGATTCTGCGCTGACATAAGGCCAGATTCTCTGTTACGGGACCTCTCTCCTCTGCCTGGGTGCCTGGGCCTAAATGTGTGACAGTGGCCTGTTCCAGTGGTGGATGACGTGAAGCCTGATTCTCTGCTATGACATGAAGACTGATTCTGCGCTGACATAAGGCCAGATTCTCTGTTACGGGACCGCTCTCCTCTGTCTGGGTGTCGGGGCCTAAATGTGTGACAGTGGCCTGTTCCAGTGGTGGGTGACGTGAAGCCTGATTCTCTGCTATGACATGAAGACAGATTCTGCGCTGACATAAGGCCAGATTCTCTGTTACAGGACCGCTCTCCTCTGCCTGGGTGCCTGGGCCTAAATGTGTGACAGTGGCCTGTTCCAGTGGTGGGTGACGTGATGCCTGATTCTCTGCTATGACATGAAGACAGATTCTGTGCTGACATAAGGCCAGATTCTCTGTTACAGGACCTCTCTCCTCTGTCTGGGTGCCGGGGCCTAAATGTGTGACAGTGGCCTGTTCCAGTGGTGGGTGACGTGATGCCTGATTCTCTGCTATGACATGAAGACAGATTCTGTGCTGACATAAGGCCAGATTCTCTGTTACAGGACCTCTCTCCTCTGCCTGGGTGCCTGGGCCTAAATGTGTGACAGTGGCCTGTTCCAGTGGTGGGTGACGTGAAGCCTGATTCTCTGCTATAACATGAAGACTGATTCTGCGCTGACATAAGGCCAGATTCTCTGTTACGGGACCTCTCTCCTCTGCCTGGGTGCCTGGGCCTAAATGTGTGACAGTGGCCTGTTCCAGTGGTGGGTGACGTGATGCCTGATTCTCTGCTATGACATGAAGACTTATTCTGTGCTGACATGAAGCCAGATTCTCTGTTACGCGACCTCTCTCCTCTGCCTGGGTGCCTGGGCCTAAATATGTGACAGTGGCCTGTTCCAGTGGTGGGTGACGTGAAGCCTGATTCTCTGCTATAACATGAAGACTGATTCTGCGCTGACATAAGGCCAGATTCTCTGTTACGGGACCTCTCTCCTCTGCCTGGGTGCCTGGGCCTAAATGTGTGACAGCGGCCTGTTCCAGTGGTGGGGGACGTGATGCCTGATTCTCTGCTATGACATGAAGACAGATTCTGTGCTGACATAAGGCCAGATTCTCTGTTACAGGACCTCTCTCCTCTGTCTGGGTGCCGGGGCCTAAATGTGTGACAGTGGCCTGTTCCAGTGGTGGGTGACGTGAAGCCTGATTCTCTGCTATGACATGAAGACTGATTCTGTGCTGACATGAAGCCAGATTCTCTGCTATGGCATGAAGAGACTGATTCTGTGCTGACATGAAGCCAGATTCTTTGCTATGGCATGAAGAGACTGATTCTCTGCTGACGTGAAGCCAGATTCTCTGCTATGGGACCTCTGTCCAATTGATATTGGGTCATTTTTATATTTTAAATTTTTATTTTAATTAATTTCCCTATCCACATTTGTTTGCAGGGGATTTACCTACATGTTGCTGCCTTTTGCAGCCCTCTAGCTCTTTCCTGGGCTGTTTTACAGCCTTTTTAGTGCCCAAAAGTTCGGGTCCCCATTGACTTCAATGGGGTTCGGGTTCGGGACGAAGTTCGGGTCGGGTTCGGATCCCGAACCCGAACATTTCCGTGAAGTTCGGCCGAACTTCTCGTACCCGAACATCCAGGTGTTCGCTCAACTCTAATTATAAACCGCCATAACCGTCTTAAGCATGGATCCGGTTTCAGCTTTGATTGACCGCATGCAAGGTCTTTCGCTGGAGGTAGCAGATCTCCGTAAAACTGTGTCTCAGTTTCAGGTGACCGGTTCTGCTGTCATTTATGGAGTTTGTTCCGAGCCTAAGATCTCGCTTCCGGATACGTTCTCCGGGGGTAGTGAGAATTTTATTCGCTTTAGAGAGGCTTGCAAACTCCATTTTCGCCTACTTCCCCATTCCTCTAGTGATGAGGAGCAGAGTGTGGGGATCATGATCTCGCTCCTCAGGGATAACGCTCAGTCTTGGGCCTTTTCGCTGCCGGTGGGGGCACGGCCCCTCCGATCGGTGGATGAATTTTTTGTAGCCCTGGGGCAGATATATGATGACCCGGATCGTATTGCTCTGGCTGTATCTAAACTGCGTCTTTTATGCCAGGGTAAACAGTCCGCAGAGATATATTGTTCAGAATTTCAGAGATGGGTAGCTGATACTGGTTGGAATGATTCTGCACTCCGAAGTCAATTTTGCCATGGTCTGTCGGAAAGATTGTAAGATGCATTTGCTTTTCATGAGAGACCAGCCTCGTTAGAATCTGCCATGTCTCTAGCTGTTCGTATTGACAGGCGTCTTAGAGAGAGAGAGGAGACTACTCCTTCCTGTCATATTCAGTCCAAGGACAGTGGGGCTGTCTCATTCAGTGCGCAGGGTTCTCAGTCTTTCTCAATCCCCTCTGAGGAGGAGGCCATGCAGCTCGGTTTGCTTGCCTCTGATAGTAGAGGATTCAGCTCTCAGAGGAGGGTTTGTTTCTGTTGTGGGGATATAAATCATTTGGCTAATGTTTGCCCCTCTAGGAGATTCATGGAGTTTTCTGAGGGTAATAAAATAAAAACAAAAAGAAAAAAACCCTCTAAAAACTTTCCATTTGCTACTATTGGCAAGGTTTATGCGGAAATTGAAGGTTTGCCGTTTACTTGTAGTTCCCGTTTTCTCCTACCTGCCAGGGTGGAGCTAGACATCAAGAACATTGTTTGTGAGATTTTTGTAGATAGTGGAGCAGCTGTCAATCTCATTGATAATCAATTTGCAATAACGCATGGTTTCCAGGTATGCACTTTGGAAAAGGATATACCTGTTTTTGCTATCGATTCCGCTCCACTTTCTCAAAGATCGTTAAAGGGCATAGTTCACAATATCCGTTTGACTGTGGGTGACGCTCATGTTGAGGATATGTCATGTTTCGTCTTAAGCAAATTACCTACTCCTCTAGTGTTGGAGCTACCCTGGCTCACTAAACATAACCCCACCATTGATTAGCAAGCAAGGCAAATAAATGGTTGGAGTGAGTTTTGCTGAGAGAATTGCCTCATGTCGTCTCTTTCAGAGGTTTCTACCAAGACTGTGCCATCTTTTCTCTCAGAATTTTCGGATGTGTTTTCCGAGAGTGGTGTCCAGGAGTTGCCCCCGCAGCGGGAGTACAACTGCCCTATTAATCTCATCCCAGGCGCCAAACTGCCAAAATCACGTTTATACAATCTCTCCCAACCTGAAAGAGTCGCTATGCGTACTTATATCTCTGAGAGCCTGAGAAAGGGACACATCCGACCCTCGAAGTCACCTGTTGCCGCTGGGTTTTTTTTTGTTAAGAAAAAAGATGGTTCTTTAAGACCTTGTCTGGATTTCAGGGAGCTGAACCGTATCACGATTCGTGACCCATATCCGCTTCCTCTGATCCCGGACCTGTTTAACCAGATTGTTGGGGCTAAGGTTTTTTCTAAGTTGGATTTAAGAGGGGCATACAACCTGGACAGGGTCAGGGAAGGGGACGAATGGAAGACGGCCTTCAATACCCCTGAGGGTCAGTTCGAGAATTTGGTTATGCCCTTTGGTTTGATGAATGCTTCGGCCGTCTTCCAACAATTTTGTGAACAGCATTTTTTATCATCAAATGGGGAAATTTGTACTGGTGTATCTAGATGACATTTAGATTTTTTCTCCTGATTTCAAGACTCATCGAGACCACCTACGTCAGGTCTTGCTGATTCTGCGGGATAATAAATTGTACGCTAAACTGGAAAAATGTGTGTTTGCGGTTCCTGAGATTCAATTTCTTGGTTTTCTTCTCTTCGCTTCTGGTTTTCGCATGGACCCTGAGAAGGTCAGCGCTGTGCTTGATTGGGAGCTTCTTGAGAATCAGAAGGCGCTGATGTGGTTTTTGGGTTTTGCCAATTATTACAGAAAGTTCATTTTGAATTATTCCTCTGTTGTTAAACCACTTACTGATATGACTAAAAAGGGGGTAGATTTTTCTTCGTGGTCGGTAGATGCGCTTAAAGCCTTTTCTACTATCAAAGAGAGTTTTGCTTCCGCTCCCATTTTGGTACAACCTGATGTAGCTTTTGAGGAATGGCGCCATTGGTTAGAGGGAGCCAGACACCCTATTACTGTGTTTACAGACCATAAGAATCTGGCCTACTTGGAATCGGCCAAGCGTCTGAACCCGAGACAGGCCAGATGGTCTTTGTTCTTTTCTAGGTTTCATTTTGTTGTTACGTTCCGCCCTGGGGTTAAAAATGTGAAGGCGGATGCCCTGTCACGTTGTTTTCCGGGAGGGGGGAACTTTGAAGACCCGGGTCCCATTTTGGCTGAAGGGGTGGTCGTCTCTGCACTTTATCCTGATTTGGAGGCAGAGGTTCAGGCAGCCCAGGCAGAGGCTCCTGATCTTTGTCCCCCTGTTTTTTGTCCCTTGCTGAGTTTGCTTTAAAGGGTTTCTATCACTTTGTTTCACCTATTTAGCTTTCAGACACTAGCGATCCGCTAGTGTCTGCTTTATCTAACCATCCTAATATAAGAGCTTATTGTCCTGCCGTTTAGCTAAAAAAATAACTTATATAGATATGCAAATGAGCCTCTAGGTGCTATGGGGGCGTGATTAGCACCTAGAGGCTCCGTCTACCTTAACAAACTGCCGCCGCCCAGCGCGTCCCTCCAGCCCGCCCATCTCCAGCTGAAGCGATCCTCTCCGTGCGCGTCTCTGTTCTGCGCATGCGCAGTGAATGTCTGATGCTTCCCTGCTCAGACATCTCCACTGCGCCTGTTCCTCGGAGCACTATGACGTCATCGGCGCAGGCGCAGTGGAGATGTCTGAGCAGGGAAGCGATCAGACATTCACTGCGCATGCGCCGAATACGAGGAGCATCGCATTCCGGAGGAGATGGGCGGGCTGGAGGGACGCGCTGGGCGGCGGCAGTTTGTTAAGGTAGACGGAGCCTCTAGGTGCTAATCACGCCCCCATAGCACCTAGAGGCTCATTTGCATATCTATATAAGTTATTTTTTTAGCTAAACGGCAGGACAATAAGCTCTTATATTAGGATGGTTAGATAAAGCAGACACTAGCGGATCGCTAGTGTCTGAAAGCTAAATAGGTGAAACGAAGTGATAGAAACCCTTTAAATAACCGTCGCCAGGAGTCCTCTGATAAGTCACCATTTTTTGGTGCATATGAGTTTTATCCGCAGTTTGGGACATTCTCTGGAGAGGGGTCTTCTGGTTTACCTGATGAGGAGAGATTTTCCTCGTCTTTGTCATTTATTTGGCAAAAGATTCAGGATAATCTGAAGAGGATGAGTGAGAGATATAAGCGTGTGGCGGATAAGAGACGTGTGCCTGGTCCGGACCTGAATGTGGGTGATCTGGTGTGGTTGTCTACAAAGAATATCAAACTGAAGGTTCCCTCCTGGAAGTTGGGTCCTAAGTTTATTGGGCCTTACAAGATCTTGTCCGTCATCAATCCCGTTGCCTTCCGTCTTGATCTTCCTCAGACTTGGAAGATCCATAATGTTTTTCACAGGTCCCGGGAGGGGGGAACTTTGAAGACCCGGGTCCCATTTTGGCTGAAGGGGTGGTCGTCTCTGCACTTTATCCTGATTTGGAGGCAGAGGTTCAGGCAGCCCAGGCAGAGGCTCCTGATCTTTGTCCCCCTGGGAGGTTGTTTGTGCCTCTCGCTTTATGACACAAGGATTTTAAGGAGCACCACTATACTGTCCTTGCTGGGCACCCGGGGAGTAGAGCCACAGTGGATCTCATTGCTCCGAGATTCTGGTGGCCGGCTCTTCGTAAGACGGTTGAGGGTTTTGTGGCAGCCTGCGAGACCTGTGCCTCTGCCAAGGTCCCTCATTAACGGCCATCGGGTTCTCTCCTCCCGTTACCCATTCCTTCCCGTCCTTGGACGCATCTGTCCATGGACTTAATTACGGACCTGCCTCGTTCCTCGGGGAAGACTGTGATTCTGGTAGTAGTGGACCGTTTTAGCAAAATGGCGCATTTCATTACCTTTCCTGGGTTACCCAATGCTAAGACGCTGGCGCAAGCGTTTGTTGATCACACATTGTTAAATTGCATGGCATTCTTTCAGACATCGTTTCTGATAGGGGCACGCAATTTGTTTCCAGATTCTGGAAGGCCTTCTGTTCTCGCATGGGGGTTCGGTTGTTGTTCTCTTCTGCTTTTTACCCGCTGTCGAATGGTCAGACCGAACGCGTCAATCAGAATCTGGAGACATATCTGTGCTGTTTTGTGGCAGAGAATCAGGAGGATTGGTGTTCTTTTTTGTCCCTTGCTGAGTTTGCTTTAAATAACCGTCGCCAGGAGTCCTCTGATAAGTCACCATTTTTTGGTGCATATGAGTTTCATCCGCAGTTTGGGACACTCTCTGGAGAGGGGTCTTCTGGTTTACCTGATGAGGAGAGATTTTCCTCGTCTTTGTCATTTATTTGGCAAAAGATTCAGGATAATCTGAAGAGGATGAGTGAGAGATATAAGCGTGTGGCGGATAAGAGACGTGTGCCTGGTCCGGACCTGAATGTGGGTGATCTGGTGTGGTTGTCTACAAAGAATATCAAACTGAAGGTTCCCTCCTGGAAGTTGGGTCCTAAGTTTATTGGGCCTTACAAGATTTGTCCGTCATCAATCCCGTTGCCTTCCGTCTTGATCTTCCTCAGACTTGGAAGATCCATAATGTTTTTCACAGGTCCCGGGAGGGGGGAACTTTGAAGACCTGGGTCCCATTTTGGCTGAAGGGGTGGTCGTCTCAGCACTTTATCCTGATTTGGAGGCAGAGGTTCAGGCAGCCCAGGCAGAGGCTCCTGATCTTTGTCCCCCTGGGAGGTTGTTTGTGCCTCTCGCTTTATGACACAAGGATTTTAAGGAGCACCACTATACTGTCCTTGCTGGGCACCCGGGGAGTAGAGCCACAGTGGATCTCATTGCTCCGAGATTCTGGTGGCCGGCTCTTCGTAAGACGGTTGAGGGTTTTGTGGCAGCCTGCGAGACCTGTGCCTCTGCCAAGGTCCCTCATTAACGGCCATCGGGTTCTCTCCTCCCGTTACCCATTCCTTCCCGTCCTTGGACGCATCTGTCCATGGACTTAATTACGGACCTGCCTCGTTCCTCGGGGAAGACTGTGATTCTGGTAGTAGTGGACCGTTTTAGCAAAATGGCGCATTTCATTACCTTTCCTGGGTTACCCAATGCTAAGATGCTGGCGCAAGCGTTTGTTGATCACACATTGTTAAATTGCATGGCATTCTTTCAGACATCGTTTCTGATAGGGGCACGCAATTTGTTTCCAGATTCTGGAAGGCCTTCTGTTCTCGCATGGGGGTTCGGTTGTTGTTCTCTTCTGCTTTTTACCCGCTGTCGAATGGTCAGACCGAACGCGTCAATCAGAATCTGGAGACATATCTGTGCTGTTTTGTGGCAGAGAATCAGGAGGATTGGTGTTCTTTTTTGTCCCTTGCTGAGTTTGCTTTAAATAACCGTCGCCAGGAGTCCTCTGATAAGTCACCATTTTTTGGTGCATATGAGTTTCATCCGCAGTTTGGGACATTCTCTGGAGAGGGGTCTTCTGGTTTACCTGATGAGGAGAGATTTTCCTCGTCTTTGTCATTTATTTGGCAAAAGATTCAGGATAATCTGAAGAGGATGAGTGAGAGATATAAGCGTGTGGCGGATAAGAGACGTGTGCCTGGTCCGGACCTGAATGTGGGTGATCTGGTGTGGTTGTCTACAAAGAATGTCAAACTGAAGGTTCCCTCCTGGAAGTTGGGTCCTAAGTTTATTGGGCCTTACAAGATCTTGTCCGTCATCAATCCCGTTGCCTTCTGTCTTGATCTTCCTCAGACTTGGAAGATCCATAATTTTTTTTCACAGGTTCCTATTAAAACCCTTTGTCCAACCCACTGTACCCTCCTCTTTGCCTCCTCCTCCGATTGTTGTTGATGTTAATCTTGAATTTCAGGTCTCTAGGATTGTGGATCCTCGCATTATCCGCGGTTCTCTCCAGTACCTCGTTCATTGGGAGGATTATGGTCCTGAGGAGAGGATGTGGGTCCCAGTGGCGGACATTAAGGCCACTCGTATCATCAGGGCTTTCCATAGGTCTCATCCTGAGAAGGTGGGCTCTGAGTGTCCGGGGTCCACCCGAAGAGGGAGGGGTACTGTCACCACCAGTTCTGTGAGAAGGTCTGTTAGACGTTCTTCTTTACCTCTTGCATGAGGTTCTTTGTTTTGGTTTCACTTTGTCATCTCCTTTCCTTCTCCCAGCTGTCACCTATTTACACTAATTGTCTCCCTTTATATTCCCACCCATACTGCCTCACTTTGCGGTTTATACTTCTTCCTGGATGAGTTGTTCACTGCTGGAGGCTGCAACTGCTGATTCCTCAGATAAGTCCTTTTCCTTTATTTGTGTTTCCTTACTGGCTTGATTCTAGATGACCCTGACTCCGTCCGTATTAAGTGCAGGGAGCCGGTGCTCGTGTCCCCTCACTATTATAGGGTTTTCAGGTGTCACACAGTATAAGGTACGTGGGCATGCAATCGTCTACCATAAAGACCTTTGCATGGGCATAGCAGTCAGGGAGAGCTCTAGGGGTTTTATAGGGCTCACCCATATGCTCCTTAGTTTGTGATCAAGCCAGTCGGATGTTTATTTATAAGTTCCAGCTTTCTGCAATACCGTGACATACAGCCTTTTTGTGCAAAGATATATTTACTTCAGGCCTACACAGGTTCAGACCGTGTGAGATACCCCCTACATACAGGGGTTTGAATCAGGCATTTGAAATACAGCCATTTGAAATACTGCCATTTTGTGCAAAGATATATTTACTTCAGGCCTACAGAGGTTCAGGCCCTCTGAGATACTACCTCTACATACAGGGGTTTGAATTAGGCATTTGAAATACAGCCATTTGAAATACCGCCATTTTGTGCAAAGATATATTTACTTCAGGCCTACAGAAGTTTAGGCCCTCTGAGATACTACCTCTACATACAGGGGTTTGAATTAGGCATTTGAAATACAGCCATTTGAAATACAGCCTTTTTGTGCAAAGATATATTTACTTCAGGCCTACACAGGTTCAGACCGTGTGAGATACCCCCCTACATACAGGGGTTTGAATCAGGCATTTAAAATACAGCCATTTGAAATACAGCCTTTTTGTGCAAAGATATATTTACTTCAGGCCTACAGAGGTTCAGGCCCTCTGAGATACTACCTCTACATACAGGGGTTTGAATTAGGCATTTGAAATACAGTCATTTGAAATACAGCATTTTTGTGCAAAGATATATTTACTTCAGGCCTACACAGGTTCAGACCGTGTGAGATACCCCCCTACATACAGAGTCCTATTAGATATGTGTAAAAAAGGCCAAGGCAGCACTCAAATATCCGTGAAAAAAGGGTATTTTAATCACCCATGTGGTAACAGCAACGTTTCAGCTCACTCCATGGAGCCTTTGTCAAGCCATAATACATAGTGCAAAATCAAGTGCTTATATAGCATACATAATTGACAAAGTGATTACATGATTATACATCAATTTTTACAAAAACAATGTTAAAAACAATATATATCAAGTGTGCATAATTATATCTCACTAGAAACAGACAATGCGTCATAAAGTGCTATGTGCCAAAGATTCTATCCATAAATTCATATGGTTACAGTGCATAACATCAATAATCAATATTACAAATCAGGTGTACATGATCATGCTAATTAAAAACAAATAATTCATCCAACAGAGAATTCTCACATGTAGCTTGAGACGGCAGGACTCAGTCGGCATCCGGAATTGAGTAGTGCGCAGGCGTGAAAAACTCCTCATCCCGCGAGACTAGCTATCACATAGAACACATAGGCGCCCACATCCAAGATAGCGACCCGGCACTGGACATAAACTGAGCATACTCGTTCCCAAAACAAGGTGGAGACAGTCTGACACACACATCTCTCATGTGACGAAGTCACATGACCGCCATTCATGCCAGTGGACCGATCGTACTACACCATTTCTTTAATAATAGCTCAAAAGAGGGGAGTCAAACAATACAGACTGGGCTAATGGCATCCCGCCAATATCACCCTTATTAACATACTCCCATTTCTTCATGTATCAATGGTTATATATCTAATGGTCCAACTATCATAGACAGTCACACTTTATCTCAAAAGGAGTGGCGTCTCCACCGGGGGTCACCCGTTCAGAGGCAGCACGCCCAAGTAGGGTCAACAGACGCAGCCGTCACCATAAAGCGACTCTGCGTCCTGGTCCCCATCATGAGAAAACCATCCAATCATACACAGACTGTATAATATCCTGGGGAACCAATATACACAAATACATGGACTAAAACACTGGCCATTTGCATAGTGTCAAAGGTCCCATAATATTAGGAAAAATATAAAAATATATATTACAAGGTCACATCTTGTCTGTGTCGTCATATGTCCCAATGTGATTACATACATGCATCAGTGAACACTAAAGATAGATTGAGAAATATTTTTTCACATTTCCATAATCGCCAATATGGTCCTGCTGTCTTATAGCTTCCAAGGAGGTAAATCATTGTAGAACAGGTTTGCATATCCATCTATATGAAGAATAAAACAAACAATCAGTTATTGGAATAAATCCAATGGTTGCACATGTATAAAACCCATACGAGAGAGGAGAGCAAAGTTCATCAGAACCATGGAACAGGAGAAAAGAGAAAAAAAAGAAAAGGGAAAGAAGAAAAAAAGAAAAAAACAAAGAAAAAAACAAAGAAAAATGAAAACGAAACAAACACAAAAGAACTGAAAAAAGACATTGAGAGATATTCATATAACCCTGAAATCCACATTGAGACCTCTAGGCTTGAGAGTTTGTAGCTCAAAGATCCAATAGAGCTCTCTTCTTTTTAAACGTATCGTCCTATCACCACCCCTTTCAGACAAAGGCACTTGCTCAAGTACTCTAAATTTCAAATACCGCTCACAGTGTCCTGCCTCCTTAAAATGTTTGGGCACAGGTAAATCCAGCCTCTGTTTTGTTATAGTATACATATGTTGGTTTAGGCGTGTTTTAAGTTACAAATTAAGTTGTTTAACCAACATACCACAGGTTACACGGACATGATAATAAATAGAATGCATATGTAGAATTACACGTGAGATATTGTTGAATTCTGATTGTTTTACCAGAGGGTGGATTTACAAAAGAATCACCTCTGATCATATAGGAGCAGTTAACGCAATTGCAGCACGGATAGCAGCCCTTGCGTGTAGAGCCGAAATACGTGCTGCAATCGATTTTGGAGGACCCATCAGCCCTGACTAATTTATCTCCTAAATTACGACTCATACGAAAGGAGCACAGAGGGAGGACCCTGAATTCCTCTATACTGTCAAAACCACTGGCCAAAATCGACCAGTGTTTTCTGACAATAGAGGAAACTTGAGGGCTATTAATACTGTAATCAATGACAAATGGAATCCTCGACATCACAGTCTTGGACCTCCTTGGGTCTCCAGTCTTCATTCGGATTTGAGTTTTACAGATACTATCAGAGATGAGCCTCTTAGGATAGCCTCTAGTCTGAAACTTAGTGGCCATCTCTGATAGTCTGAGGTCCCTAACCGGGCCCTCATCAACTATCCTAGCTACCCGTAACATTTGGCTGAGGGGAAGAGACTTGATCATTGGTCGTGGATGATGACTTTCAAACCTTATAAGAGAATTTTTGTCAGTGGGCTTCACATAAAGATCAGTAGACAACTCATGTCCCCTGATCGAAACCTCGGTGTCAATATCATTTAAGAAGGAGTGGAAAGCCATGAGGTCCTCTGTGGCGCCCACCCATATCAAAAAGATGTCATCTATATAGCGCCACCACCCCAGCACATCGCTGAAGTTGCGGCACCCATAGATATCGGACTCCTCAAGATGGGTCATGTATATGTTTGCATAGGTGGGCGCCACATTGCACCCCATCGCCGTCCCCCTTGACTGGACATAGTACTCATCTTGGAATAAAAAATAATTCCTAGATAAAATAAATCTCAACAATATGAGTAGAAATTCCTTACATTCCTCTGTGTAATCAGTATGCTGTAAGCATTGTTGAACCGCCAGGAGGCCCAACTCATGCTCAATTGACGCATATAAGCACGTGAAAAGAAGCACACGTCAAAAGAAGCAAGAATGGCGCCCCCAGGTACCCTCAAATCCTTGATTTTAAGCAAAAAATCGCTGGTGTCCCTTATATAGGACCTGGCGGACATAGCAAATGGCCGCAAGATCCTGTCCAGGAAGACAGCTAAATTACAAAATAAAGAACCCCTGCCGGACACAATGGGCCGGCCAGGGGGAGCAAACAGATTTTTATGTATTTTAGGAAGGGTATATAGTATAGGCGTTGTCGGTGGCGGCTGCGTCTGTGGACGCTACTTGGGTGTGCTGCCTCTGAACGGGTGACCCCCGGTGGAGACGCCACTCCTTTTGAGATAAAGTGTGACTGCCTATGATAGTTGGACCATTAGATATATAACCATTGATACATGAAGAAATGGGAGTATGTTAATAAGGGTGATATTGGCGGGATGCCATTAGCCCAGTCTGTATTGTTTGACTCCACTCTTTTGAGCTATTATTAAAGAAATGGTGTCGTACGATCAGTCAGCTGAGAGATGTGTGTGTCAGACTGTCTCCACCTTGTTTTGGGAACGAGCATGCTCAGTTTATGTCCAGTGCCGGGTCGCCATCTTGGATGTGGGCACCTATGTGTGGGCGCCTATATGTTCTATGTGATAGCTAGTCTCGCGGGATGAGGAGTTTTTCACGCCTGAGCACTACTCAATTCCGGACGCCGACTGAGTCCTGCCGTCTCAAGCTACATGTGAGAATTCTACATGTGATTAATTATTTGTTTTTAATTAGCACGATCATGTACACCTGATTTGTAATACTGATTAATGATGTTATGCATTGTAACCATATGAATTTATGGAGAGAATCTTTGGCACATAGCACTTTATGACGCATTGTCTGTTTCTAGTGAGATATAATTATGCACACTTGATATATATTGTTTTTAACATTGTTTTTGTAAAAATTGATGTTTAATCATGTAATCATTTTGTCAATTATGTATGCTATATAAGCACTTGATTTTGCACTATGTATTATGGCTTGACAAAGGCTCCATGGAGTGAGCTGAAACGCTGCTGTTACCACATGGGTGATTAAAATACCCTTTTTTCACGGATATTTGAGTGCTGCCTTGGCCTTTTTTACACATTTGAAATACAGCCATTTGAAATACATCCTTTTTGTGGAAAGATATATTTACTTCAGGCCTACACTGGTTCAGGTCGTGTGAGAAACCCCTCTACATACAGGGGTTTGAATCAGGCATTTGAAATACAGCCATTTGAAATACAGCCATTTTGTGCAAAGAAATCTTTAATTGAGGCCTAGTCTGGTTCAGGCCGTGTGAGATACACCCTTTACATACTGTCGTTCTTTTTTTACTATTAATTAAACACCCATTTAGGGCAAGATCCTAAATTCCAAAAATATGAAGAGAGCGTCAAATAATGGACGTGGCCCAGGTCGTGGTGCTGCTGGTGGAGCTCCTGTTGCAGGGAGAGGACGTGGTCGATCTGTGCCAGCTACACGCACAAGTGAAACCCCTTCCTCAGGTGCGAGTAGGCGACAAAACCTGCAGCGGTATTTGGTCGGGTCTAATGCTGCTCTACGAATGGTGAGGCCTGAACAAGTACAGGCGACAGTAGATTGGGTTGCTGACAGTGGATCCAGTTCCTTCACATTGTCTCCCACCCAGTCTCCTGCTGAAAGAGCCGATGTCCATCAGTCTTTCACCTCACCCCCTTGTAAATCAGCCAAGCAGTCTGAGCCTCAAGTCATGCATCAGTCTCTTCTGCTTTTTGATGACTCTGTTAGCAGGGTTTCCCAGGGCCATCCACCTAGCCCTGCCCCAGAAGTGGAAGAGATTGAGTGCACCGATGCCCAACCACTTATTTTTCAAGATGAGTACATGAGAGGACCATCGCAGCACGTCTCGGATGATGACGAAACACAGGTGCCAATTGCTGGGGCTTTCGAAAGCGTGCAGACCGACAAGGAAGTCAGGGGTGAAGACTGGGTGGAAGATGATGTGGAGGACGATGAGGTCCTCGACCTCACATGGAATCAAGGTCATGCGAGTGACCGATGTAGTTCAGAGGAAGAGGCAGTGGTCGCACAGAGCCACCAGCACAGCAGAAGAGGGAGCAGGGTGCAAAAGCGGAGCGGCCGTCCTCTAGACAGTACGCCTCCTACTGCCCACCGCAGCAAGGGACCGAGTACACCAAAGCCAGCTCCAAGGAGTGGTTTGCACGCTGTGCAATCAGAGCCTGAAGCGAGGCATAAACGTTCTCAACCTGAGCACAACCTGCATGACCAGGCATTTTAGTGCAAAGCACAAGAAAGGTCTCTGGCTCCTCCTGCTTTCTCTTCTGCTGCAGTCGCGGCCTCTTCATCCACCTCTGGAGTGACAGTGCCACCTGGCACCCCACAAACAGAGGATCTGCCAGCAACACCAACACCTGGGTCACCAAGCATCTCCACAATGTCCCACGGAAGCGTTCAGCTCTCCATATCCCAAACGCTGGAGAGGAAGAGGAAGTAACCCCCTACCCACCCGCGATCCCTAGCCCTGAATGCCAGCATTTCTAAATTACTTGCCTTTGAAATGCTGTCATTCCGTCTGGTGGAGACAGATAGTTTTAAAGGCCTTATGGCAGTGGCTGTCCCACAGTACGTCGTGCCCAGTCGCCACTACTTTTCAAGGCAAGCCATCCCTTTCCTTCACAACCAAGTAGGGGACAAAATAAGGTGTGCACTGCGCAACACCATTTGTGGCAAGGTGCACCTGACTACGGATACATGGACCAGTAAGCACGGTCAGGGCCGTTATATCTCCATAACAGCACACTGGGTAAATGCAGTGGCGGCTGGGCCTGAGGCGGATAGCAGTTTGGCGCATGTCCTTCCACCACCGAGGATTGCAGGGCGCTTCAGTTTGCCTCCTGTTGCTTCCTCTTCCTACTCTGCTTCCTCATCCTCTACCAGCTCCTCATCCGGTCAGCGTAACACCTTCACCACTAACTTCAGCACAACCAGGGGTAAACGACAGCAGGCAGTTTTAAAACTTATCTGTTTGGGGGACAAACCCCACACAGCGCAGGAGCTGTGGACGGGCCTTGAACAACAGACCGATGAGTGGTTTGTGCCAGTCAGCCTCAAGCCCGGCCTGGTGGTGTGCGATAATGGGTGAAATCTCGTAGCAGCTCTGGGACTGGCCGGTTTGACGCACATCCCTTGCCTGGCGCATGTGCTGTATTTTGTGGTGCAGGATTCCTTAAAAATTACCCCGACATGTCAGAGCTGCTGCATAAAGTGCGGGCCGTCTGTGCGCGCTTTCAGCGTTCTCACGCTGCTGCTGCTCGCCTGTCAGCGCTGCAGCGTAACTTCGGCCTTCCCGCTCACCGGCCTTCCCGCCCACCTTGCACATGCTGGGAAGACTGTGCGAGCAGCAGCAGGCGATAGTGGAGTTTAAGCTGCAGCACGCACGGGTGAGTCGCTCGGCGGAACAGCACCACTTCACCACCAATGACTGGGCCTCCATGCGAGACCTGTGTTCCTTGTTGCGCTGTTTCGAGTACTCAACCAACATGGCCAGTGCCGATAACGCCGTTCTCAGCGTTACTATCCCACTTCTATGCCTCCTTGAAAAAACGCTCATGGCGATGATGGAAGAGGATGTGGCACAGGAGGAGGAAGAGGGATCATTTCGTAGGGTTTCCGGCCAGTCATTCCCAAGTGGCTCCGAGGGTGGGTTCCTGAACCCACAAACCCAAGGTACACAATTGTCCAGCCAGGGCACAGTTCTGGAGGATGAGGAGGTGCAGGATGAGGAGATGGAGGAGGAGGAACCATGTTCACAGCAGGGTGGCACCCAGACCAGCTCATGGCCATCACTGGTGCATGAATGGGGAGATACAGAGGACACAGACGATACACCTCCCACAGAGGACAGCTTTTTGTTGTCTCTGGGCAGCCTTGCACACATAAGCGATTACATGCTGCAGTGTCTCCGCAACGACCGCAGAGTTGCCCACATTCTAACTTGTGCTGAGTACTGTGTGGCAAAGCTGCTGGATCCCCGTTACAAGGACAACATACTGTGCTTAATTCCGTCACTGGAGCATGATCGTAAGATGCGCGAGTACAAGCGCACGCTGGTAGACGCGCTGCTGGTGGCATTCCCACCTGACAGCGGGGGCACAGTGGAAGCACAAGGCGACGGCAGAGGACGAGGAAGAGGTCGCCAACACAGCTGGGGCACCGCCAGCACCTCAGAAGGCAGGGTTAGCATGGCCGACATGTGGAAAAGCTTTGTCAGCACGCCACAACAACCAGCACCACCAGCTGATATGGAACGTCTTAGCAGGAGGCAGCATTTCACCAGCATGGTGGAGCAGTATGTGTGCACACGCCTACACGTACTGAATGACGGGTCTGCCCCCTTCAACTTCTGGGTCTCCAAATTGGGCACATGGCCTGAGCTTACGCCTTGGAGGTGCTGGCCTGCCCTGCAGCCAGTGTATTATCTGAACGTGTGTTTAGCACAGCACGGGGCGTCATCACAGACAAGCGCAGCCGCGTGTCCACAGCCAACGTGGACAAGCTCAAGTTCATTAAAATGAACCAGGCATGGATCCCACAGGATTTGTCTGTACCTTGTGCAGAATAGACATTTATACCACCATCAAACATACATTCTTGTACTCAAGTCAAGTGCAATGATTCTTTGTTTTTTATTTTTTTATTTTATTGTACCCTCAATGAAGATTTTGAAAAGGAAGCGATAGTACTAAAAGAACAATTTCTGTCTAAAAAATATCCAGTAGAAACCCTAGACTCAGCCCTAACTAAAGTAAGGAATATGGAAAGTGGATCCTTTTTTGATAGCAAAAACAAACAGAAAGAATCAGGGGATAATGTACGGATAATCCTTCCTTTTCATGGACAATATAAGAAAATCAATACACTGGCACCATTTACAAAGAGACAAAATTATAGACCCCTCCCTCCCGAACAACCCTCTAATTACCTATACGAAAGCACCTAACCTAGGCTTGATGATTGCCCCCACCATAAAAAAACAAAAAAAAAAGTATAAAATCCAATTGGCTCACCTTAAAAGGTTTTCATAGATGCGGAAGTTGTAACAACTGTAAACTAACACACTTCCCAAAAAAAACATACAGGTTCAATCAACACAGATTTCCTTTAGCCATACAATTAAAGATAGTTTGTCCTGTCGCTCCACAGACGTTATATACATCTTGAAGTGTCCATGCTATAGACAGTACGTGGGCCGTACAAAGAGAGTACTCAAAAAAAAGAATAGCCGAACATATCAATAATATAAAAAAAGGTTATGAGAACCATACAGTGTCCCAACATTTTAAAGTACACCACAACAAAGACCCCTTTAATCTATATAGCTTTGGAGAAAATCAAAAAACCTTGGAGAGGGGGCAACCATGTATCTAATATGTCTAGGGCTGAATCCCGTAAGATTTTGTCTAGGGCTGAATCCCGTAAGATTTTGGAATTTGAGACAATTACCCCCGCTGGTCTGAATGCGGAATTAGAATTATTTGGATTTCTATAGGGAGGTGTGCCCCTCAGGGACGGACTGTCAAGGTCTGGCTGTCTATCAGCACCTCGACAGCCTCTCCCTGTTGGGCCCCCCTCCCCACTCACATACTCTTCCAACTACTGACCCATTATTAGTGAGGACCTCTGAATATCAACATCCTTCACATTACACATCCAACAGGATTCCTGCTCATGAACTATCTACATGGGAAACCTTATAG
The DNA here is from genome assembly GCF_905171765.1 of Bufo bufo. NCBI lineage: Eukaryota > Metazoa > Chordata > Amphibia > Anura > Bufonidae > Bufo > Bufo bufo. The sequence continues at coordinate 381,104,302 of NC_053391.1, forward strand.
GAGAAACTCTATCTCAAATATACTCCATATTTATTTATTATAATCTTACTGTTTATTATAATCTTACTACTGTTTTAACATCTTCCGCACATATCACATGGACCCTGCTACCAAGTATATGGCAGAGTCACATGCATATATAGTCCTCACGTTGTACATATGGAAACACACTAATTGGATCCATCCCGCATCTTACTAGTCTCCAGGACACCTTAATGATCCCTCCCCTATAAATAGGAAGGTGATCAGTAATACTGTCCACCACTGATGAAGGTGCAAGAGTGCACCGAAACGCGTTTTGTTACATTAGAGACAGTATTTTTGTCCACAATGGTCTAACAGTTAAGGACTTCTACAAAGAAAGATTGCAGTACATATCTATCTAACAGAGCCGGCCGCAAACAGCTGACATGACTGCCCAGCTGACCGCAGCAACACAGAAATTCTTCCGGTCACGTGGGACGCTATCTCCCATACCATGTGGAATGGAGTTAGAGACGTCAGGAGCCCAGGACGCCGCAGCGGAGAGAGACGCCGAGGGAGCATCGAGGCATCGAGACACGTGCGCACCAACGCTACTCAGGACTGGATCATCGCCCGTACCCACCAAGGTAACGCCAGCACAGAACACTGACAGCCGCCACTTGAGACCCACAACTAATGGGGTAAGACCGTTCTAGAACTTATACGGCTGCTAGTACTGTATCCAGGATACAAAAGAAGAACACTAACTTTCATGATAAGAACAGCATATTTTACCCACATCTTTTTTACTTTTGTATATACTGTACACATTTATGTATTACTTTTAGAAAGACCTCTATACAGACTGATCAGCTGTATAAATGGGCAACCTGCATCATATAGTGGTATATATATTTTATCTGATTACCATATCTCAACACCACATTTGTTTGTGGTAATGGTACCACTCAGTTGAATCTATCAAGACCCACTTGTGGTTTTATTCACCACTTAGCAGGGTATATTTTACATTTATTGATTAAATAACCTTTTATATACTAAACCTGCATCGACCCATATCTTTCTACTATCTATATACCCAGTCATCTGAGTGCCCTCCACCCCATTAATTCTCTTTTTTTTTTATTTATAATAATATTTTGGGGGCTACCTACCCCAATAAAAAAAAATAAAAAAACATTGTTGGCTACCTCCTCCTCCTCCATTGCTGCCTCCCCCTACAACACCACATTCACCGCCTCCTCAACCTCCGACTCCATATCCACCTCCTTGTCACGAGGGTATCAAGAGCCACGTCTGACTCCGTTATACCCGGGGTCAGGAAGTCGCAGCGGGTGGCTGCGCGCTCTATATCTAAAGATCACGGTGTTTCTTAATGATTGTTTTCTGTGTTTGCCTTGCCATCCTTTTTGTCTCTCTCAGGGATCCGTAGCTTCTCCTCCTCAGCTGTTTCTTGTCTGCCACTCCCTACCTCCTTATATTCTCCCCTCACACTTCTCTAGTTGCCAGTTATAGAGCTTCCTGCCTGGACATCTATACTGACCCACTGGAGTGGTTAATCCTGGTTGTCGTTCCTGTGTGCTACCCTCCGGATCCCTGTTTGGCTTATTGTTGTCTCCTGTTGTCGCCCACCTGGGAATATATGTTGAGTCTGTGTTGTCTGTCCTCCCCTTGGTGTTTTCCCTTAGAGTTAGTGGTGCGGACTAGTGTTCCCATCGCCCTGTTCACTACCTAGGGCTCAGCTCAGGGAAAGCCAGGGCTTTAGGCACGTGATCGGCGTACGGGTGAGGAACCCGTCTAGGGACGTCAGGGCAGCCAGGTGCCAGCCGCCAGGTGAGTCAGGGGTCACCATCTTCCCTCTCACTTGGACAGGGCCTTCCTCGTTCCCTCCCTCTGTGTCACGTATGTGATAGCCACGCCGACCGTGATATTATAACTGGCCCTTACTTTTTGAGAAAAAAAAAAATATATAAATAAATAATTTTTTAATTTTTTGTTTGTTGTTTTTTTTTTCTCTCTCTACTTAGAATCCAATATGGATCCTATTGATGCCTTGGCAGAACAGCTTCAAAGCCTGTCTTTGGAGGTGGCAGGATTGAAGGCGTCTGTTCTCCAACAACAGCAGCAAATGCAGCAGACCGCACCCCCAGCGGTTGCTATGGGTAACCAGGTTGTCACTGAACCCAAGGTTGCTCTTCCCGACAGATTTTCTGGGGGAAGGGACAAATTTGCGACGTTCCGTGAGGCCTGCAAATTATATTTTAAGTTGCGCCCTTACTCCTCAGGTCATGAAGAACAGCGGGTAGGGATTGTCATTTCCCTGCTTCAGGGGGATCCGCAATCCTGGGCGTTCTCGTTACCCCCTGGTTCTCAGGCTCTTCGGTCAGTGGAGGGATTTTTTGGGGCTTTGGGTCTCATATATGATGACCCTGACCGAGTCGCCCTGGCTGAGTCGAAGTTACGGAGACTCCTACAGGGAGATCGGTCAGCAGAGGAATATTGCTCAGAGTTCCGTAGGTGGGCTACGGATACTCAGTGGAACGACCCGGCTCTCAGGAGTCAGTTCTGCTCTGGGTTATCTGAAAGGGTTAAGGATGCACTGGCGCTGTATGAGACCCCCCTTTCCCTTGATGCTGTTATGTCCCTCTCTATCAGAATAGATAGACGTCTTAGGGAGAGATCGAAAATTCCGGAGCAATTGGTTACCTCTCCCAAGCAACAGTCAGCCTGTACTGACTTAGATGAGCCTATGCAGCTAGGCGGAACTTCTCGTCAGGTCCGTCCTCCCGAGGTTCGCCGTAGGGGGGGTGTTTGTTTTTTCTGTGGGGGGAGGGGTCATTTCATTAATGTCTGTCCCTCCTTTCTCAAAAACAAAAGACCGTCGGAAAACTACTAACCCCGGGCTGTGCGGAGGATGTCAGCCGGGGGTATACGTTTCCTCCATACGAACATCTCAATTTGTGTTACCAGCGTTGTACCCGGGGTCAGGAGGTCGCAGCGGTTGGCTGCACGCTCTATGTAAGATAGGGCTGTTTCCTTATTGTAGCTTTCTGGGTTTGCTTTTCAAACCCTTTTGGCTCACTCAGGGATCCGTAGCTCCTTCTTTCCTCAGAAACAAAAGACCGTCTGAAAACTACTAACCCCAGGCTGTGTGGAGGATGTCAGCCTGGGGGTATACGTTTCCTCCATACGTACATCGCAATTTGTGTTGCCAGCGGTTATTGTTTTTGGTGATAAGACAGAGACTATTTCTTTCTTTCTAGACAGTGGAGCAGGGGTAAATTTGATAGATGCCCATTTTGCCCGCACTATGGGTTTGTCTCTCTGTACGCTACAGAGACCTATTCCCATATTTGCTATTGATTCTGCTCCTCTGTCTCAGAGAAACCTCACCCACATTGTTCATAATTTACACCTTCGGGTAGGGGACCACCATAACGAGATGCTTTCATGTTATGTTCTGGAGGGGCTTCCCACTCCGGTAGTGCTGGGTCTTCCCTGGTTGGTAACGCACAATCCAGTGGTGGATTGGCAGGCCAGGGAGATATTGGAGTGGAGTGAGCAGTGCAGAGAAAATTGCTTAAATAGCAATTGCTTAGTCGCCTCCATAACTACCCTACCTACATTTATTTCGGATTTTGAGGACGTTTTTTCTGAAAAGGGTTGTCAGAGGTTACCACCTCATCGTCCTTATGATTGCCCGGTTAACCTTATTCCCGGCGCAAAATTACCCAAGTCCAGGTTGTATAATCTTTCGGGTCCCGAGAGACAAGCCATGAAAGATTATATCTCCGAGAGTCTGGCTGAGGGACACATCAGACCCTCTTCTTCACCCGTGGCTGCAGGGTTTTTCTTTGTTAAAAAGAAAGATGGGGGCCTGCGTCCTTGCTTAGATTTCCGTGAGTTAAACCAGATAACCATCCGTGACCCATACCCTCTTCCTCTCATTCCTGACCTTTTTAATCAGATTGCGGGTGCTAAGTGGTTCTCCAAACTTGATCTTAGGGGGGCCTACAATCTGATTCGTATCAGGGAAGGGGATGAGTGGAAGACACCCCTGAGGGGCATTATGAAAATCTAGTTATGCCTTTCGGTCTGACCAATGCCCCTGCTGTCTTCCAACATTTCGTTAATGATATTTTTAGTCATCTCATCGGCAGGTTTGTAGTCATATACCTAGATGATATCTTAATTTATTCGGCTGATCTGAAAACACATGAGGTGCATGTCAGGCAAGTACTGCAGGTCCTACGGACGAATAAATTATATGCGAAAATTGAAAAATGTGTCTTCGCTGTTCAGGAATTACAGTTCCTGGGATATCTATTATCTGCTTCAGGTTTCCGCATGGATCCTGGGAAGGTCCAGGCAATTTTAGATTGGGATCTTCCTGAGAACCTTAAAGCCCTACAACGGTTTTTGGGTTTCGCTAATTTCTATAGAAAGTTCATTAAAAATTATTCAGTGATCGTTAAACCCCTTACCGACATGACTAGGAAGGGGACGGATTTTTCCAAATGGTCTGACGCCGCTAAAGATGCATTTTCCTCTCTAAAGGAGAGGTTTACCTCGGCACCTGTTCTAATTCAACCTGATGTCTCCCAGCCTTTTATTGTCGAGGTAGATGCGTCAGAGGTGGGAGTGGGAGCTGTATTGTCTCAGGGTCCGTCTCCTGGCAAATGGCGTCCTTGCGCTTTCTTTTCCAAAAAATTATCTTCTGCGGAGAAGAATTATGATATTGGAAATAGGGAACTGTTGGCGATTAAACTGGCGCTTGAAGAGTGGCGTCACTTCTTAGAGGGAGCAATCCACCCCGTCACGGTGATTACGGATCACAAGAACCTTCTGTACCTAGAATCGGCTAAGCGTCTCACCCCTAGACAAGCTAGGTGGTCGCTATTCTTTACCAGATTTAACTTTGTAATCACCTATCGTCCTGGGGCAAAAAATACCAAGGCAGACGCATTATCTCGTAGTTTCCCTGGAGGGGGTAATGTTTGTGATCCGGTACCTATTTTACAAAGAGGAGTGGTTGTCTCTGCTGTACACTCTGTTCTAGAGGGAAAGGTGTTAGAGGCTCAGGGGGACGCCCCGGCCTCTTGCCCCTCAGAGAAATTGTTTGTACCGTTAAACCTGCGTCTTGAATTATTAAAAGAACATCATAATTCGGCACTTGCTGGACACCCGGGTAGTAAAGCAACCTTGGAGCTTTTATCTCGTCGTTTTTGGTGGCCAAGGTTGCGTCAGGATGTAATGGATTTCGTGTCTACTTGTTCTACTTGTGCACGCGCGAAAGTCTCTCATACACGTCCAGCAGGGTCTTTATTGCCACTTTTCATCCCCAATAGGCCATGGACACATCTGTCAATGGATTTCATCACTGACTTACCGTTGTCGGCGGGTAAAACAGTTATCTTGGTAGTAGTAGACAGGTTTAGCAAAATGGTACACTTTATTGCGCTACCCGCACTTCCTAATGCTAAAACTCTCGCTCAGGTGTTTATCAGTGAAATCGTGAAGCTTCACGGGGTCCCTTCCGATGTAGTTTCGGATCCGGGAACCCAGTTTATTTCTAAGTTTTGGAAAGCTTTTTGTTCCCGTTTGGGGGTTCACTTGTCCTTTTCCTCAGCTTTCCATCCTCAGTCGAATGGACAGACTGAGCGTACCAACCAAAACCTAGAAACATATTTAAGGTGTTTTGTGTCTGAAAACCAAGAGTTGTGGTCATCATATTTATCGTTAGCTGAGTTTGCCATAAATAATCATTATCAGGAGTCCACTGGCAAGTCACCATTCCTTGGTGCATACGGTTTTCATCCCCAATTTTGTACTTTCAAAGAGGGGGGGTCTTCTGGGGTTCCCGAAGAGGAAAGGTTTTCTTCATCTCTTTCATCGGTATGGCAGAAGGTGCAAGTTAACTTGAAAAAGATGAGTGGTAAATATAAATGCATGGCCGATAAGAAACGGTCGCCAGGTCCGGACCTAGGAGTGAATGACTATGTGTGGTTGTCTACTAGGAATATTAAGTTGAAGGTTCCTTCTTGGAAACTGGGTCCTAGGTTCATTGGTCCCTATAAAATAGTAGCCGTCATTAACCCTGTGGCTTTTCGCCTGGAGCTACCTCAGACTTTTAAGATCCATAACGTCTTCCATAAATCGTTACTCAAGAAGTATGTTCCACCTCTAGAACCATCGCCGCTGCCACCTCCTCCTGTTATTGTGGATGGTAATCTGGAGTTTCAAATAGCCAGAATTGTTGATTCTCGTCGGGTCCGCCGCTCTCTTCAGTATCTGGTGCATTGGAGGGGTTACGGTCCCGAGGAAAGAATGTGGGTTCCAGCGTCAGAGGTAAACGCCAACAGGTTAATTCAGACTTTCCATGCCTCTCATCCGGAGAGACCTGGTCCTGAGTGTCCGGAGGCCCCTCGTGAAAGGGGGGGTACTGTCACGAGGGTATCAAGAGCCACGTCTGACTCCGTTATACCCGGGGTCAGGAAGTCGCAGCGGGTGGCTGCGCGCTCTATATCTAAAGATCACGGTGTTTCTTAATGATTGTTTTCTGTGTTTGCCTTGCCATCCTTTTTGTCTCTCTCAGGGATCCGTAGCTTCTCCTCCTCAGCTGTTTCTTGTCTACCACTCCCTACCTTCTTATATTCTCCCCTCACACTTCTCTAGTTGCCAGTTATAGAGCTTCCTGCCTGGACATCTATACTGACCCACTGGAGTGGTTAATCCTGGTTGTCGTTCCTGTGTGCTACCCTCCGGATCCCTGTTTGGCTTATTGTTGTCTCCTGTTGTCGCCCACCTGGGAATATATGTTGAGTCTGTGTTGTCTGTCCTCCCCTTGGTGTTTTCCCTTAGAGTTAGTGGTGCGGACTAGTGTTCCCATCGCCCTGTTCACTACCTAGGGCTCAGCTCAGGGAAAGCCAGGGCTTTAGGCACGTGATCGGCGTACGGGTGAGGAACCCGTCTAGGGACGTCAGGGCAGCCAGGTGCCAGCCGCCAGGTGAGTCAGGGGTCACCATCTTCCCTCTCACTTGGGCAGGGCCTTCCTCGTTCCCTCCCTCTGTGTCACGTATGTGATAGCCACGCCGACCGTGATACTCCTTCTCTGAGTTGCAGGTTAATAATTTAAAATTTTTAGTTATTTTATTTTATTTTAAGTTACTTTCCTATCCACATTTGTTTGCAGAGAGGTTGCCATGCTCTTAAGCACATTTTACTGCCTTTTACATCCCTCTAGCCTTTTCAAGGACTATTTTATAGCCATTTTAATGCAAAAAAGTGCAAATTTTAGTGCCCTCAATTGAAAAAATTCTTATTTTCAATTGTCGGGTGACATTTTACCATTTTTGGCGTATACAAATGCCTGCTGAGCCTGGGTCAATCTCTCAAAATCCTCTGTTCTATTGCTGGGTGACATGAACCCCCTTTTGCCGTGAATGAACCCCTGCTGTGCCTGGGTGACAGGGGCCTAAATCTCTCAAAATTCTCTGTTCTATTGCTGGGTGACAAGAACCCACTTTTGCCGTGAATAAACCCCTGCTGTGCCTGGGTGACCGGGGCCTAAATCTCTCAAAATCCTCTGTTCTATTGCTGGGTGACATGAACCCCCTTTTGCCATGAATGAACCCCTGCTGTGCCTGGGTGACAGGGGCCTAAATCTCTCAAAATCCTCTGTTCTATTGCTGGGTGACATGAACCCCCTTTTGCCGTGAATGAACCCCTGCTGTGCCTGGGTGACAGGGGCCTAAATCTCTCAAAATCCTCTGTTCTATTGCTGGGTAACAAGAACCCACTTTTGCCGTGAATAAACCCCTGCTGTGCCTGGGTGACAGGGGCCTAAATCTCTCAAAATCCTCTGTTCTATTGCTGGGTGACAAGATTCCCCTTTTGCCGTGAATGAACCCCTGCTGTGCCTGGGTGACAGGGGCCTAAATCTCTCAAAATCCTCTGTTCTATTGCTGGGTGACATGAACCCCCTTTTGCCGTGAATGAACCCCTGCTGTGCCTGGGTGACAGGGGCCTAAATCTCTCAAAATCCTCTGTTCTATTGCTGGGTAACAAGAACCCACTTTTGCCGTGAATAAACCCCTGCTGTGCCTGGGTGACAGGGGCCTAAATCTCTCAAAATCCTCTGTTCTATTGCTGGGTGACAAGATTCCCCTTTTGCCGTGAATGAACCCCTGCTGTGCCTGGGTGACAGGGGCCTAAATCTCTCAAAATCCTCTGTTCTATTGCTGGGTGACATGAACCCCCTTTTGCCGTGAATGAACCCCTGCTGTGACAGGGGCCTAAATCTCTCAAAATCCTCTGTTCTATTGCTAGGTGACATGAACCCCCTTTTGCCGTGAATGAACCCCTGCTGTGCCTGGGTGACAGGGGCCTAAATCTCTCAAAATCCTCTGTTCTATTGCTGGGTGACAAGATCCCCCTTTTGCCGTGAATGAACCCCTGCTGTGCCTGGGTGACAGGGGCCTAAATCTCTCAAAATCCTCTGTTCTATTGCTGGGTGACAAGATCCCCCTTTTGCCGTGAATGAACCCCTGCTGTGCCTGGGTGACAGGGGCCTAAATCTCTCAAAATCCTCTGTTCTATTGCTGGGTGACAAGGTCCCCATTTTGCTGTGAATGAACCCCTGCTGTGCCTGGGTGACAGGGGCCTAAATCTCTCAAAATCCTCTGTTCTTTTGCTGGGTGACATGAACCCCCTTTTGCCGTGAATGAACCCCTGCTGTGCCTGGGTGACATGGGCCTTAATCTCTCAAAATCCTCTGTTCTATTGCTGGGTGACATGAACCCCCTTTTGCCGTGAATGAACCCCTGCTGTGCCTGGGTGACAGGGGCCTAAGTCTCTCAAAATCCTCTGTTCTATTGCTGGGTGACAAGATCCCCCTTTTGGAGTGAATGAACACCTTCTCTGCATTGCTGACAGGGAACTAAATTTAGTGAAAACATCTGTTACTGATCGGAAGATGCGCGACTACAAGCGCACGCTGATGATTGCATTCCCACCTGACAGCGGGGGCACAGTGGAAGCACAAGGCGAAGGCAGAGGAGGAGGAAGAGGTCGCCAACGTAGCTGGGGCACCACCAGCACCTGAGAAGGCAGGGTTAGCATGGCCAAAATGTGGAAAAGCTTTGTCAGCCTTGGAGGTGCTGACCTGCCCTGCAGCCAGTGTACAGTCGTGGCCAAAAGTTTTGAGAATTACATAAATATTGGAAATTGGAAAAGTTGCTGCTTAAGTTTTTATAATATCAATTTGCATATACTCCAGAATGTTATAAAGAGTGATCAGATGAATTGCATAGTCCTTCTTTGCCATGAAAATTAACTTAATACCAAAAAAAACTTTCCACTGCATTTCATTGCTGTCATTAAAGGACCTGCTAAGATCATTTCAGTAATCGTCTTGTTAACCCAGGTGAGAATGTTGACGAGCACAAAGCTGGAGATCATTATGTCAGGCTGATTGGGTTAAAATGGCAGACTTGACATGTTAAAAGGAGGGTGATGCTTGAAATCATTCTTCTTCCATTGTTAACCATGGTGACCTGCAAAGAAACGCGTGCAGCCATCATTGCGTTGCATAAAAATGGCTTCACAGGCAAGGATATTGTGGCTACTAAGATTGCACCTCAATCAACAATTTATAGGATCATCAAGAACTTCAAGGAAAGAGTTCAATTCTTGTTAAGAAGGCTTCAGGGCGTCCAAGAAAGTCCAGCAAGCGCCAGGATCGTCTTCTAAAGAGGATTCAGCTGCGGGATTGGAGTGCCACCAGTGCAGAGCTTGCTCAGGAATGGCAGCAGGCAGGTGTGAGCGCATCTGCACGCACAGTGAGGCGAAGACTTTTGGAAGATGGCCTGGTGTCAAGAAGGGCAGCAAAGAAGCCACTTCTCTCCAAAAAAAAAAACACCAGGGACAGATTGATCTTCTGCAGAAAGTATGGTGAATGGACTGCTGAGGACTGGGGCAAAGTCATATTCTCCGATGAAGCCTCTTTCCGATTGTTTGGGGCATCTGGAAAAAGGCTTGTCCAGAGAAGAAAAGGTGAGCGCTACCATCAGTCCTGTGTCATGCCAACAGTAAAGCATCCTGAGACCATTCATGTGTGGGGTTGCTTCTCATCCAAGGGAGTAGGCTCACTCACAATTTTGCCCAAAAACACAGCCATGAATAAAGAATGGTACCAAAACACCCTCCAACAGCAACTTCTTCCAACAATCCAACAACAGTTTGGTGAAGAACAATGCATTTTCCCGCATGATGGAGCACCGTGCCATAAGGAAAAAGTGATAACTAAGTGGCTCGGGGACCAAAACATTGACATTTTGGGTCCATGGTCTGGAAACTCCCCAGATCTTAATCCCATTGAGAACTTGTGGTGAATCCTCAAGAGGCGGGTGGACAAACAAAAACCCACTAATTCTGACAAACTCCAAGAAGTGATTATGAAAGAATGGGTTGCTATCAGTCAGGAATTGGCACAGAAGTTGATTGAGAGCATGCCCAGTCGAATTGCAGAGGTCCTGAAAAAGAAGGGCCAACACTGCAAATACTGACTCTTTGCATAAATGTCATGTAATTGTCGATAAAAGCCTTTGAAACATATGAAGTGCGTGTAATTATATTTCACTACATCACAGAAACAACTGAAACAAAGATCTAAAAGCAGTTTAGCAGCAAACTTTGTGAAAACTAATATTTGTGTCATTCTCAAAACTTTTGGCCACGACTGTATAGTGTGAACGTGTGTTTAGCACGGCAGAGAGCATTATCACAGGCCGCAGCCAATGTGGACAAGCTTACGTTTATTAAAATGAACCAGGCATGGATCCCACAGGACTTGTCTGTATCTTGTGCAGAATAGACATTTATACCAGCCTCAACCATCCATTCTTGTACTCAAGTGCACTTATTCTTTGTTTTATTTTGTTATATGTCCTAATATTTTGAGGGATACCCCAATTTAAAAATTAAAAATAACACAAATCAGTGTTGGCTACCTATTCCTCCTTCACCTCCACTTCCACCTACACCGCCACGTCAACCTACACCGCCACATCCACCCATCCACCGCCTCCTCAATCTCCTACTCCTAGATCCATATTGTTATTTAGAATTTTTCTGTATTTTATGTTATTTTAAGTCATTTCCCTATCCACATTTGTTTGCTGAACAGTTGCCATGCTCTTAAGCACATTATGATGCCTTTTGCATCCCTCTAGACCTTTCCAGGACTATTTTAGAGCCTTTTTAGTTCCCCAAAGTTCGGGTCCTCATTGACTTCAATGGGGTTCGGGTTCGGGGGCAAGTTCGGGTCAAGTTCGGGTCAACTTTTTTCTCAAGTTTGGCCGAACTTGTCGAACCCGAACATCCAGGTGTCCGCTCAACTCTAGTCTCCAGGCCTTACAAGTGTTCCCATGTCTGGACGACTGGCTCATAGTAGCTCCATCCGAGGGCCTGTTAAAGTCTCAGCTTCAAGCAGTCACCAACCTTCTCCAAACATTAGGGTTCCTGATAAACTGGGAAAAATCAGACATCCTCCCTACCACTTCCAAGCTGTTTCTGGGATTCCAGATAGATACATATGCCATGACTCTTTACTTACCTCTACCGAAGATCAATTCTCTAAAGAAAGAAGTAAAAGCTCTAATCTCTTCTCCAACACCTTCAGTCTGCAGGGTGATGAAGACCCTGGGTCACCTAACTGCAGTGATAGATGCTGTTCCCTGGGCAAGAATTCATATGAGAGATCTCCAACAAGACATGTTACAAGTCTGGCATTACAGTCATCACAACTTGGGAGCCCGGGTCAAATTAAGAGCATCCACAGTTCAAAATCTCAAATGGTGGTTACAGGTCTGAAATTTATCCAGGAGGAAAATGTTAAGGTTCTCTTCGCCTGTAGTAGTTACCACAGATGCTTCTGCCCTGGGATGGGGAGCTCATCTTCAAGATCGGTGGATTCAGGGTTGGTTGTCCTCTCTGGAGAAGCGACAATCCTCAAATTTCAGAGAACTAAAAGCAGTCAAACTTGCTCTACGTCATTTTCAAGCAGATCTGATGGGAAAATCTGTGATGATTCAATCGGACAATCTTCCTTCTGTATTTTACCTGAACAAACAAGGAGGGACATGAAGTCAATCCCTTCTGAGGTTATGCAAGGAGATCTTTGCTTGGGTGGAATTATATCTTCTAGACTTAAGAGCAATGCATATCCGAGTCTTTTGCAATATTCAAGCGGATCACCTGAGTCAGAGGAAGATAAATCCGGCGGATTGGGAGCTAAACCCACGTTTCTTCCAACAGATTACAGCCAAGTGGGGCATGCCAGTTTGGGATTTGATGGCGTCCAGATGGAACAGAAAACTACTCAAATTTTGTTCCCTAAACAGGTTCGACAGACCGACGATAGTGGACGCATTCTCAATCAGCTGGAAAGGCCTGTTTGCTTACATACGTATTTACTCCAGGCCCTCTCATCATGAGGGTTCTACAGAAGATTCTAGTGGAGAATCCTCAGGCTTTACTAATAGCCCCGTTTTGCCCCACAGGGCTTGGTTCCCTCTTCTACTCCATTTGTCGAAGAAAAGTATTGGAAATTCTGCTTGTTCCAGATCTGTTATTACAGAATGGGCTATATCACCAAAATCTTTTTCCTTAGAGGGTGTACCCTCTCCGTTTCCGCAGCATCATGGATGGAGCAAGCACAAGTCTCAGTATCAGATATTTCAAATTCAGCCTCCTGGTCTATGCTATCAACTTTCGTGAAGCATTATCGGCTTCACATCGATGCTAAGAGCTCAGCCTTTGGCACGGGTGTATTAAGTGCAGTTCTCTGTTGAAGCACCCACCCTTCGCTATATATCCAAATCGCTTCATGTGCTGCCAAGGACGAAAAGGGAAAGGGAAAATTGGTTACCTGGAATTTTGTTTTCCTTGAGTCTGAAGGCAGCACATATATACCCCCCCCCCTTCTAAATAAAAATAAATTTCACTGCATCTATTGTCTGAATCTATTTTTAAAACACAGAGTATGGCTGAATATATACTATCTAAGTCATTATACTAATTGTATGTTTAATCTAGGTGGGTGGTCCTAGTGGCGAGAATGAGGCAAGATTAACCCATTCATGTGTTGTCTTCGGACTCAAGGAAAGCTAAATTCCAGGTAACCAATCTTCCCTATATGTGCTGTCTGCTGTCATCCCTTCTTCTCACTCTGCCTCTTATCTCCCCTGCATTTTAGTCTTCCTCTCATATTCCTGCATTTACTAGGTAAAACACAAACTCTTTGTTGCCCATAGCAACCAATAACCACACAGTTTCTATTTGACTACAGCACAATGCTGTAGACCTATGTTTATCATCATGTAGATCTCCAGCTGTTGCAAAACTACAACTCCCATCATGCCCTAACAGCCTTCAGCCATCAGGACATGATGGCAGCTGTAATTTTGCAACAGCTAGAGAGCCACAGATTGAGGAACATAGGTCTACAGTATAGTTAGAAGCGCTGTAGTAAAATGAAAGCTGTGCTGCGATTGGTTGCTATGGGCAACAAACAGTCTATCTTTTAGACTGCACGTGCAGGGAGATGAAGTAGACAGCTCAGCCAAATGTGTATTTATTTTATGAGGGGGAGAGGAGAAAGACACTGGCAGAGACTTCCTGCAGCGACTTATCTCCCAGGAAAAGGATTGCGGAAAATATAAATTTCATCCTATCTTTCTATCCCTTGACTTCATTTGTCTGGGGAGAGTCAGGAGCTCCCCATACACATTAAACTGTTGGCCCAAAATGGGAGATTCGGCCAACAATACACTAATATGTATGGAGGCCTTAAGAAAAATAAAGCATAAATAAATGATTTAAAAATGGTGGATGTTTTCTATACCTCTCTAATTGGGCCAAAGACAACAATGAGTATTTCTAGGTGAGAAAAAATACAAAATGTAAGTATTAATTTAGCTCAACTGATGTAATAAAAAAGTCCTTCAAATGTTATTAGGAAACAGAGCAACAAAAAGGCAGCGAGACACTAAAGCTCAGTCTTTTACTAAAATAGACATGTTGGATTTATTTCTTCTGTTCCACAATAGCGTCTAATTAAATACCACCCTTCACAAATTTCCCAATACAAGTCTTTTACATTAAAGGTCACGTCATCACTCATCTGAGCAAAGTTCTTCTTCATGAGCAGTATCAGCTTGCTGCATTTGTAGAGAAGTACAATCTGTATAAAGGTTTCGATTGATGGGATTTTTTTTCTAAAGCTACATTTGTACGCTTTCAAACTAGAATTTTAACAAACTGCACCGCAATGTGTTTCTTTAGAATATATCTTTTATCGAGGTTAGTCATTTCATATGATGATCCTTATGGTGTAACATATGAAGAGCCTCTCTATTATTTTCAGCTTCCTTTTATTATTACAGTATAGCAGCATTAAAGTGAACCCGTCAGTATATTCATGCTGCCCTATCTTAAAGGAGACTTTTCACCTCTCCTGTGATGCCTGTTTTAATAGCTTCATGCATTCCCTGTGTAATAAGAATTCTGGAACATCTATTCTTATGGCTCTATGTTGTGTCATTCCTTTATTATTTCTACTAGAAGTTATGAATGTACAGAGGGGTGGTAACCAGTTGGGGGGGTGTACCTTCACACACTCTATCCAATCAGTGCTGCCATTTTCAGACTATGCAGGTACACCCCCCCAATTTGTTACCACCCCCTTGTATCCTTACTGCAGACACCTAGAAATTTATTCGGAACTTCTAGTAGAACTAACAAAGGGATGGCGCAACCTAGAGCCATAAGAATAGATGCTCCAGAAATGTTATTCCATGGGGAATGCATGAAGTTATTAAAACAGGCATGTCAGGAGTGGTGAAAGGTCCTCTTTAAACCAGGATACGATAGATTGAGAGAAGCTGAGCTGTGTAATACTGTATGTTTATATAATTTGGATCAGAATTTCTAAGTAAAAAGCAACGCAGAGTAAGTTCACACTTCAGTATTTTGGTCAGTGATTTCCATCAGTGATTTTGAGCTAAAATCAGGTGCAGGTCAAAAATGCAAAACTTTCCCTTATACCTTATCTCTGTGTACACTCCAATCCTGTTTTTTAGCTCACAGTCACTGATGGAAATTATTGACCAAATCAATGAAATGTGATCTAATCCTGGCATGACTTCTAGGAGACACAGAGAGAGTCCTGATTACCCTACCCATACAATGATTGATAATTTTCCCTGTATCAGTGTGTGTATAGAGAAAGATGTAAATTACTGTGTGTGATAAAGATAAAAAAATAAATAAAAAATGCAGAGAAGTCTGACCTTAAAGGCGGTATCCAAGATAATAAAAATGTCCCCTATATGTCGGGCCCGTCACAATTATAGGAACACTGTTGATGGCACTTTCATACCTCCCAACTATTTGGACATTCAAAGAGGGACACTTATGGTTCCTCTTGTGAAAGATCCACTTTTCCTGCATCTTTATAGACTTCAGTAGTTTTCTGTTACACAATAGCGCAAAAATTATCTGAATATAGAAATTTTTAAAATCAAAATTGCATAAAATAATGAAACAATATACAAGGTAGGCTCTAGTATATAGATAGTAACCAGACAACACTAACACTCTGGATCAATATTATAAATGTAATAATGCAAATCTTTACCTTAGGTGAAAAAGAGGGACATTGAAGGTGCAAATAGGGACAGAGGGACTTGCGTCCAAAAGAGGGACTGTCCCTCCAAAAGAGGGACACTTGGGAGATCTGCACTTATGGGGGCACTGTAGATATTTTTTAACTACACACACAAACAGCAAACGAAATAGAAGCCAGGTAATTCTGCTAGTTTCTTATTATTATGAAGTGTACAACAGTGTTTTCCAGTTATTAAATGCATAGTGTATTGCATATTTACTTTCAAGAATTTAGAAAATATAAGGCATTTCAAAATTGTATTCCAACAAATATGTTTTATGTTCTATGTAAGTAGCCTGATGTAACCATTTTACTACGGTAAATGTGTTATTGTCTCCCTTACCTAGCCTTAGCATGACTATTGCTGCTCCACTCACCTCTGTGCCGTACAGTAGATAGCTGAGTGTTGTACTCGAGTCTTCAGCAGTCTCACTGAGTATGAATGTAGTGGCAGTATAGGTGTTTTCAAATCTGCAATCCATAGGCACCATAAGTGTATTGGATTTCACGTAGAGGCACTGTGTCTAACTGTTCCATATATTGAAGCCCATAAGTAGTCCCAAGAGACCTCTGTGCTTCAGGGGCAATGTTAGACCACTAGTCTAGTTTAGGGTATGGGTCTTCAGTTACATTTGCAATGACAACACTTCCTATTGCTCTAGTGTTCCCTGGGGCTAACACACAGACCATGGCTCCTCTTTAGCCTGGCAGCACTAACCTTTACTGTCTCTTCTCTCAGGGGACTTGGCTCTATGTGGCAGTTTGGTTACTCTTGACATTCCTAAAGCTAATTACATCTACAGTGCTGCCCATAATTATTCATACCCCTGGCAAATTTTGACTTAAAGTAACTTTTAAGATGTTCCGCACTGTGGAAAATCTCAGAGGATGTGGTCGGAAGCCAAAAGTCACACCTGTGCTGGCCAGGAGGATAGTTAGAGAGGTGAAAAAGAATCCAAGGATCTCCACCAAGGCCATCCTGGTGAATCTGGGCTCTGCTAGTGGCAATGTCTCAAGGCAGACAATCCAACAGACACTGCACAATGCAGACCAAGGAGGACGCCACTTCTCCAGATAAGGCACACCAAAGCTTGCTTGGCCTTTGCAAAAGCTCATCTGGACAAAGAAGAAGACTTCTGGTCTTCTGTGTAATGCTCAGATGAAACAAAAATGGAATTGTTTGGTCACAATGATGTTTCCTTCATTTGGTGTAAAAAAGGAGAAGCCTTCAACCCAAAGAACACCATCCCCACTGTCAAACATGGTGGTGGGAACCTAATGCTTTGGGGGTGTTTTTCAGCCAATGGACCAGGGAACCTAATCACAGTAAACGGCACCATGAAAAAAGAGCAATACATGAGGATTCTCAACGACAACATCAGGCAGTCTGCAGAGAAACTTGGCCTTGGGCACCAGTGGAAATTTCAGCATGACAATGACCCAAAACACACAGCAAAAGTGGTGAAGAAATGGTTAGCAGACAACAACATTAACGTTTTGGAGTGGGCCAGCCAGAGTCCAGACTTGAATCCAATTGAGAATCTGTGGAGGGAGCTAAAGATCAGGGTGATGGCAAGAAGACCCTCCAACCTGAAAGATTTGGAGCTCATTGCTAAAGATGAATGGGCAAAAATACCTGTGAAGACATGCAAAAAGCTGGTCTGCAATTATAGGAAGCGTTTGATTGCTGTAATAGCCAATAAAGGCTTTTCTATTGATTATTGAGAAGGGTATGAATAGTTTTGGACTGGACACTTTTTGCTCAAATGTAAATAAAAGCTGAGAAATGTTTTTTTTTCCCCTCTTGTACATAGTCTTATTATCTTTTGGGAGACACCTATGTCATTTCCCATCCAAAAATTAATTGCTGGTTGAATAAAAGTAACTTTAAGTCAAAATTTGCCAGGGAGGGGTATGAATAATTATGGGCAGCACTGCAGGTCATGAGAGTTGCAGTCTGCCATCCAGAAATATCCTCGGGCCTGTTCAGTGGCCTTGTCTTCAGTACACAAGCCTCTCTCAGTAGCCTTTGCAGCTGGGCCACCCTTGCTCTCACCCCCAGCCAGAGTATGAGAGCCCACTATATGTCATATGTCACACTCACAGTTGATGTAGGTGATACACTAGTCATGTCACTGCTCATTATTAGAAATGGCCTTGCGGTTCGCCCGGCAGTCATTTCGCGGCAAACTTTGCTTATTCGCAGTTCGTCGAACGGGCAAACGTATGGTAATGTCCGCCGGTGCCATATTCTTTTACATCATGAAGATCTTTTACCCATGACACATCCATCAGGTAGTACAGGAAAGCCAATTGAGACGTTTCAGCACATGGACATACCCCCTACCTTATAAATAAACCTGATCTGGCTGCCATTTTACATTCAGTCTTTTGCCAGTGTAGGGAGAGGTTGCTGTTTTGAGCAGGGACAGACTGTTAGGGACACCAAACACTAGCTAATAGGGCCACAAAAGTCCTTTTAAGGACTGGAATAGGTGTGGTATTGATAGGTGTGACTTACTGAGGGGTGTAATATTCTTATAATCTACTTTCTAACATAGAAAGTATATTATAGTTATTTTGTATTGTGCAGCAGTTGTGTGCGGTTCTGCTGTGTTACTGCAGCTACATAGAGTACCAAACGCTATTGGAACAAATCATTTCTACTGGTGTGATATACCAGTTGCCCCACAAAAAAACTGGCTGAAGCAGGGGTGTTATATACCAATTATATACTTTCTATATAGTGCATTTGGATAGTGCAGCCTTTGTTTGCGGTTTAACTGCGTTACCTCTGCTACACAGTGACAAACGCCATTGGAACAAATAATTTCTACTGGTGTGATATACCAGTTGCCCACCCAAATTTTTTATTGAAGCAGGGGTGTTATATACCAATAATGTACTTTCTATATAGTGCATTTGGGTAGTGCAGCATTTTTTAGCGGTTTTGCTGCGTTACCGCAGCTACACAGAGTGACAAGCGCTAATGGAACAACTAATTTCAACTGGTGTGATATACCAGTTGCCACCAAAAAAAAAAGATTGAGGCAGGGGTGTGATATACCTATAATATAATTTCTATATAGTGCATTTGTATTGTGCAGGATTTGTGTGCGGTTCTGCTGGGTAACCGCAGCTATACAGAGGGACAAACGCTATTGGAACAACTAATTGCAACTGTTGTGATTAGAGATGAGCGAATTGAAGCTGACGAAGTCAAATTCGTTCCAAATTTCAGGAAAAGTTCGATTCTGAATGAATGCAAATTTCCTCACGCTTCATGGTAACGAATCGCATTATTTCCTAAAATGGCGTCTAAAATGGCGGCTACATGTGTGAGGACATGGGGCAAGGAACTGTGGGAAGGCGGGATGACCCATAATGCCATGCATGCAGCCAATCAGCAGCCAGCCAGCCTGATGATGTCACAGCCCTATAAATACGACGGCCATCTTAGATGCTGCCATTTACCATCGTACATTGTTCAGGTACAGACGTGTACGCAGGCGCTAGGGAGAGTGAAAGAAAAACTGTTAAAAAAAAAAAAGGAAAGACGGAATTTTATAGTGCAGGGAAAAGATAAGTGAGATGAATCATTTCATAGTCAGGGAGAGATATGTGCAGATGCTAGTAGGGAGAGTCATCGGAATTTCCTCATTGTGAAAACCAGCGATTTACAAGTGCAGGGAAAGGACAGTGAGAGGAATAATTTCACAGTCAGGGAGAGACATGTGCAAATGCTAGAGAGAGTTATAGTAAATTCCTCATTGTGAAAACAATCGATTTACAAGTGCAGGGAAATATTACTTGGGGATCCAGATAGTCTCATAGTACCTCTCTGTCATTCCAGCAATTAGTTATTGGGGTGCAAGTGCTATGTTGAAAAGCCTTTAGTGGCTTTTATCTGTGGAAAAAGATAGATATATACGCAGGTCACTTTTGCTGTTAACTGCTCTGATATTTAGTGGCCTATTTCAATACAATACAAAAACTATATACGCAGGTCACTTTTGTTGTTCAATAAATAATGTTATCTGGTGTGGAAGTAATGGACAGCAGCAGCGGTGCCCTTAAGGGAGTAGGTTCGGTCTCCTAAATATCTAAAAACACAAGGTGCGGGAACCGCGCTCTAAATAAACAGTAAGTGTCAGTAATTAAATCCTGCAAATACAAAAAAATTTAAAAATCATCCAGTTACCAGAGGTAGAATTCGCTGAAACGTATTGTTCATGGGAAAATACTACAGTTCTCCTCCTACTGGTCCGTAGATCTCGTACTGAGTCTCCAGCCACCAAGTCCAAACTCCGAACCCAAATACAAGAGGCAGATTTCGCTGAAACGTATTGTTTGTACGAAAAAGAATCTCAAACACCTTCTGCTGGTCCACAGATCTCGTGCTTTGTCACCACCACTGAATCCAAACACCGGACCTTCAAAAGGAATAAGACAGATGGTGCAATACCCTCGGTATCTTCAAAGGTAAGGAATTTATTGTACTTACAATTAATAAGTTACAAACATGCACATAGAAATGCCCGACCCGGGTTTCGCTATTCGCTTCTTCAGGGGCTGCGGTAACACGCCGCTACAAACTACGAGTAAAAGATCCCTTCTACCCCGGAACTAAAACGGACTTCCGTTATCAATAACAGGTCAATCAAAATGTCAAACATATAAAATGTGCAATAAAAACAAACACATAATATCACATAAAATTACAATAACATATAAATATAATATAAATACACATATGTGAAATGTATAAAAACATATATATATAAAAATATAAAATTATCAATTAAAAATTATATATAAAACGGAATTGGTATCATACGGATCAAGCCATGCACACTGCTTTTATATCCCACTCAATGTTTAATCCTTGTGGCTGTAAGGTGTCCATCTCAAATATCCATTGCGCTTCTTTCTTATTAATTTGTGTGGCGGCATTACCTCCTCGCCAATATTGTTTAACCAATTCTATACCACAAAATTTCAAACCACTAGGGTCTTTTTGATGAACTCTCTTAAAATGGTTAGAGACACTATGTGTCTCCAGCCCCTTTTTGATATTTCTAATATGCTCTGCCACCCGGACTTTCAACTTCCTTAGAGTCCTGCCTATATATTGGAGCCCACAGGGGCACTCCAACATATAGATGACTCCCTTAGTCTCACAAAAGATATTTCCTTTAATCTTTAAAACAGTTGCTTTAGAGGTAGACACAATCTCTTTTGTTTTTGATTTTTTCTTCTCCTCCCTGGAGCGATTTTTGCAACAAGGGCAGAAGCCGCACCAGGTGAATACACTGCAGGATTTAATTGTACTAGGGACATCCTTCACAAAACTATGTACAATCCGATTCCTAACAGTGGGGGCTCTTTTAAAAATAAATGTGTTTTTTTTTGGAATGAGATCTCCAATGGTACGATCATTTTTCAGGACATTGCAGTTCTGATGTATGATCTTTCTAATCTGGGGGCAAATAGTAGAATAACAAGTAGAAAAGGCAAATTGATATTTATCCCTCATACGTTCTGTGTGTTCACTAGAATCCTTATTTTTATTTTTTATTTTATCATTATCTAATTTTATTTCTTCTCTTTGTTCATATAGTGTTTCTTTTTCATATCCCTTTTCAATGAACCGATCTACAATAATGCTACTTTAATTCTCATAGTCTTCAATATTGGTGCAATTTCTTCTAATGCGTTTTAACTGTCCTTTCGGTACACTACATAACCAGGGCTTGTAATGGCAACTGCTCCTTTCTATGTACCCGTTGCGGTCAGTTGGTTTGAAATAGGTTTTGGTTACAATTTTACTTTGTTCTAACCTAATCTCAAGGTCCAGAAAATGGATAGCGTTTTTACTGATATCTTCAGTGAATTTTACATTCCTATCATTGGAGTTTAAACATGAAATAAAGTCCAATAATCCTTTTTCAGTGCCATACCAAATACCGATGCAGTCATCGATATATCTCTTCCAAAATCGAAGACTGCCATCCTCGGTATCTCTCTTTAGAGCAGGGGAGATGGTGAAATGCTCCCAATATGCCATAAAGAGGTTGGCGAAACTGGGTGCGAATTTCGCACCCATCGCCACACCGGAGACTTGCAAAAAATAATAGTCGTCATACCAGAAATAATTATGTCCTAAACAAAAGTGTATGCAGTCTAGGATAAATCCTTTCTGATCTTCACTCATTCGTTCGTCACTATCCAAATAAAATCTAACCGCATCCATACCAATATTGTTAGGTATTATAGTATATAATGATGTGACATCAAGTGTCATTAAAAAGGTATTTTCTGGGATATTATCAACTTCTTTCAAGAGTTCCAATATATGCCCTGTATTTCTTAAATAATAAGGAGTGGTGGTAACATATCGCTGTAAAAAAATATCTATATATTCTGATAAGCGGCTGGTGATTGAATCAATACCAGAGACTATCGGTCTACCTGGGGGGCGCTCTGCATCCTTGTGCACCTTTGGTAAGTAGTAAATAGTTGGAGTTTTAGGGTATAAGTTGTTTAAATACTGATATTCTTTTTGATTAAGGACACCTTGAGCTAACCCCCTATCAAGGAGTGTTTTTAATTGCTTCTTATATTCACTGACCGGATCATTTTTCAATCTCTTATATGTATTTTTATCACTCAAGATTCTCTGCATTTCAGCATTATAATCTACTTTATTTAATACCACTATCCCTCCCCCTTTATCAGCCGGCTTAATTATTATTTGATCATGTTGTTCTAAATTTTTTAAAGACTCTTTTTCTTTTCTACTCAAATTATTCTGTTTCATACCCCTTATATCTATTTGATCGAGTCCCTTCAAGACACCGCGTTTGAAAGCTTCAATACACTCGTTTTCTTTATTATCTGGATAAAATGTAGATTTATTCCTTAAGTCCGTATATATCCCCGTTCCGTCTATTTGGGGACTCTTAATAGGATTTTTTGTGAGATATTTTCGGATATTCAATTTTCTGATGAATCGATGTAGATCCAAATAGGTCTCAAATTTGTTACCCTGGAAAGTGGGTGCAAACTTGAGACCCTTACTGAGGACCGACAGTTCATCAGATGATAGAATATGGGAACTTAAATTATAAATGCCTATAGATTCCCTCTGCCCTTCTTTGCATCGGGGCTTGTTGTGTCTCTTTCCTCCCCTATTACCTCTGCCTCCCTTTTTTTCTTTCTGGGTGTTTCCTCCTTCTTTTGTGGTGTTTGCGGTATTTTTCCTTTTATTGACTTGTGTGGAAAATTTTCTTCCTGAACGCTATTATCAATTCTTTCATTAGGATAAGATCGTACATCATTCCTATTATCTTTTTCGGTATGATTTACATATTGTCTATTAACCATAGGGAAAACAGGCCCCCTTGGTCCATGTCCTGTTTTTTTCCCATAATTCGCCTCATTATGATATCTTTCATTCTGATACCTATAATTTGTCTCAGTCTGATACCTTCCGTTGTGTTCAGGTGCATAACTATCCGTACCTCTATTATCAAAATACGGGCGGTATTGTTGTCTAAAATTCCCTGAATTTTGGTATTCTCGGGGGCCCTGGTGGTATCGATTATTGTTACCTCGATATTGGTAGCTGTTATATTGGGACTGATTATTCCCTCCATAGTTATAATGGCCGTAATTCCTATGGTAACCATTCCACCTTGGTCTATAGCCACGGGAATTTGTCTGACCCCACCCGATGTTAGATTCCACATGATAGTCATGTGTAGTGTTTCTCTCATGATTGGGTGCGGAGTACTCATTATTCACTCGTTCACTGACAAAAACTGCTGTTTCTTCCTTTTTTTGTTTCCATTTGTACACTGTATTATTTTTATAATCATCAACTACCTTTAGATACTTTTTTGTTTTTTCTTTTTTACTTCCTGCTCAGCTTTTACTACCTCCTTCTGGCATTTTAATGATAATTCGTGGTATTCAGGTAGTTCTTTAAATGGCGCTAATTTTATTTTTATATCATCAATCTTATTGCATAGCGAGGTGAGTTTCTTTTGTTGTTATTTACGCTAAAATCATTTGCAGTCCTTTCTTGTGAAAGAGCTTAGGGCGGTATTTCAGTAATACACAAAACATTTAAATGAAGAAAAATACATTTTCAATTTACTTCTGCAGTTATTTCTGTTGAAAGCGTATAGTGGCATATTTGAGTCCAACAAGAAAATACATTTTCAGTTCACTTCTGCAGTTATTTCTGTTGAAAGCGTATAGTGGCCTATTTGAGTCCAACAAGAAATATATATATTCTCAGGTCACTTCTGCAGTTATTTCTGGTGAAAGCGTATAGAGCCGTATTTTAGTACTACAAGAAAAATATATTCTCAGCTCACTGTTGCAGTTATATCTGGTAAAGCCTTTACTGGCGTATTGCAGTATAACATGGTTATAAGGGAAAATAATAGCATTCTGAATACAGAATGCTTAGTAAAATAGCGCTGGAGGGGTTAAAAAAAATAAACAAAATAACTCACCTTCTCCTCTTGTTCGCGAAGTTCCCGGTATGATGAGTTGTGGGCTAAAGGACCTTTGGTGACGTCAGATCACATGCTCCAATCACATGGTACATCACCACGGTGATGGACCATGTGATTGGAGCATGTGATCTGACGTCACCAAAGGTCCTTTAGCCCACAACTCATCATACCGGGAACTTCGCGAACAAGAGGAGAAGGTGAGTTAATTTGTTTATTTTTTTTAACCCCTCCAGCGCTATTTTACTAAGCATTCTGTATTCAGAATGCTATTATTTTCCCTTATAACCATGTTATAAGGGAAAATAATACAGTGAATAGACTGTCACCTAGCAACCATGCGTGAAAATCGCACCGCATCCGCACTTGCTTGCGGATGCTTGCGATTTTCACGCAACCCCATTCACGCAACCCCAATAACGTGAAAAACGCAGAATATAGAACATGCTGCGATTTTCACGCAACGCACAAGTGATGCGTGAAAATCATCGCTCATCTGAACAGCCCCATAGAAATGAATGGGTCCGGATTCAGTGCGGGTGCAATGCGTTCACCTACCGCATTGCACCCGCGCGGAAATCTCGCCCGTGTGAACGCAGCCTAACTTTACACCCCCCCCAGCTATATATCTAAGTGGTTCTTACACCACCTAGGAGCGAATAAAGGTAAATGATACTGCCTGCCTGTTAAAGGGAACTACAGCATTATACCACAATACATTTGATATGACATTTAGCAAGAGTTTAAAGTGCCCACATATAGCAAATAGTGGGACACTGCATCAAGATGAATCAGGCGTGGATCAGGCAGGATTTGAACACACCAATGCCTGATGCATCAGACTAGATCATCCATGGTGCTACACCAACATTTTGACAAAAGAGACCATTTTCTTCTGGCTACCTGCTTCAGCTACAGTACTATTCTTATGCTGTTACCCACCTGATGCCAAACATCTGATGCCAAGTGCTCCTTCTTTCACCCACCATCTTCAACGAGTACTAGTATTGCCACCCACCTCCACACTATGTCACCTTGCCACTCTGTGGTCTACTGATGCTGCCATGTCCACACTATGTCACCTTGCCACTCTGTGGCCTCCTGGTGCAGCCATGTCTACTCTACACTATGTCACAGTGCCACTCTGTTGTATCATGCTGCTGCCATGTCCACACTATGTCACCGTGCACAGTGAACACAGAAGACATGCAAATATTCCATTCACGTGTCATCTCTGTTTTAGATCCACTCCTGTTTTTATTGGCATTATCAATACTGAGAAAATGCTGACTGAGTGAAGGCGTATGCTCCAAAGACAGGATCCGTTTTTTGTGGGTTATTGTTCTGACGGATCAGAGGAAGGACAAATATATCAGTGATGTCAACACAAACTTACTGCTGACACCCTCTCCACTCTTTTAATAGAACAGGTTTAATAGAACAGGTTCTGTAGACATCTATGTGGAATCAGTTGATGACGGTGTAAAAGGGGTTCTCAGTCATCATGGAATGGAAAGGAGGGCATGCTTATCATATTTATTAAAGGGCTTCTGTCAACCCCCAAAAGTCATTTTTCATTTTTGGGCTAATTAAAATCCTTATAGTGCGATTATTCAATATATAGTGCTCTTACCTTTTTCTGTGGCTTAGTTTCTTTAAAAACCGCACTTTTATAATATGTTAATTACCTTGCTACCAGCAAGTAGGGCGGTTACTTGCTGGTAGCCGCCGCATCCTCCTTTCAAAAAAAGCCCCCTCCTCCTGTTGATTGACAGGGCCAGCGAGCACTCTCCTCCTCCAGCTGGCCCTGTCAGCATTTCAAATCCCGCGCCTGCGCCTTACGTGTCTTCATTCGGCGCAGGCGCTCTGAAAGAAGGACGCTCGCTTCCTCAGCACTTCCTGAAAGGAGGATGCGGCGGCTACCAGCAAGTAACCGCCCTACTTGCTGGTATCGAGGTAATTAACATATTATAAAAGTGCGGTTTTTAAAGAAACTAAGCCACAGAAAAAGGTAAGAGCACTATATATTGAATAATCGCACTATAAGGATTTTAATTAGCCCAAAAATGAAAAATGACTTTTGGGGGGTGACAGAAGCCCTTTAAATTTAATAATAAAATGTTTAATACATTTTATAATAAAAATTTAAATTTTCCTAACACAGGAGGAGGAGGACATCCTGTGGTGCACGGAGATGGTCCCATTCATCCGTCATCTATTCGCCCCACTTTATTTTGGAAGTGTGTAGAACCCCACGCTGCAGATTGATCATGGAGACACCGAATTTTATAATATACAGTATATGGAATAAAATTCATAATAAAATGTTTAATAAATGTAATAATAACATTACATTTTTTCTTAGGAGAGAATCGGCCAGTCTTCAGTTTATTCAACGATGTGGAAGGTGTTGCGATGGAGAAAGAATTCCCATAAAACTATTCCTCTACATCTGGAGCCGAATCCTGTCAAGATTGATGCAAGTGCGGTATTGGGTGCTCATCCAGCAAGATACTTCTGGGGGAACCTGCCTGCCATGCTTAGGCCCTTTTAGCTTGTTCTTTTCTGTACATTGAATGAATAATTTTTGGGGCCTGTACTCCACTGGCCCGCAGTAAAATTGATATCTAATGACCGTCTAATATACCTCCAGCCACATAATCACTTGATGTTTTCTGTCCGATGAATGCCTAATGTTTGGGGCCTGTTCTCCCGTGGCCTAAAATAAAAATTTTCTGGGCTCCAGCAAGGCACATTTTTGAAAGTTTTAATTTAAGACGCATAAAAATGGCCCCTGATTAAAATACATATTTTTTGTGGGAATTTTTGCCATTGATCCCCTATGGTATGTCACTGTCCATGTTGTGGGACGATTTGTGCACTTCTTGTAAGTATTTGGTGGCTGAAAATATGAGCTGAAGGTTTTTCAGGTTCCCCTGCCATTAAAGTGAATGGGGCCCACCGCGAACTTGCAGTTCGCGAACATTTGATCGCGTTTGCGATCCTTCCGTCCTGGCTGATGTTCGTCCATCACTACTTATTATCATCAGTATCATCAAGGACTGGCATTCTTATCTCCACTGCTCTCTCCATACAGCAGTACAGGGTGGTGCGACAGCACCATATAGCCTCTGGATGCAATAGTGCCACCACCATAAAGTAATATGCAATGCCACAATCCAGAAAAGCTGGACAGTGCCACATGGGTAAGGGGAAAGGAGAATCAGCAAAGGAGGCTTTTGAGGTCAGAGCTTATTACATCAGATGAGCGTCACTCCTTTAAAAAGTGGGTGCAGCTCCCCCACCTTACATGTCTATGGGAGGCATCATAGTAGCTAGTCTCCACCCAATGACAGTTAGAAATAGAAGGTGCAGAAGACAAACTGCTAAAAAAAATCTGAATTGAAATAATATAATGACCAGAAATCCAGAAATAATGTCACCCCCTCATGTACAGTACACACATGACAACCTATCCTGAAAAGTCACCTGAGTGTATCAGGCGACTCAGTGAGAACTGGAGAGGGGACTCCTGAGTACAGAGTGTATCCTGGTAATAGACCAATATTACATCCCTTTCAGAATCAGGTAAAAAAAAAAAAAAACATTTTCCTTTTACAGAAAGGGTTTTAAAGCATAGCAATCCCTTGGCTTGATTCTAATGATATGCTTGCCAGCGTGCCCGAGGATCCAGTGGTTTCAGTCTCCACTTCACACTGCAATGTTTGTTCAGTGTTGTTGTCATCGTTATTATGTATGACACAATGAGTTTTAGCCTTGTCCCCTAGCTGTGCCTGGGAAACTCTATGTTCCTCTTCACCACCAACTTCTCTGCATCCTCCTTCAAATCCAGTCCTAGCTCCTCATTCTCCTCCCCTTTATCCCAACAACCACATGGCACTGAGCAAGATGTGAAAGCTTTTCTTCCACCATCCCTTATTCCACTAGTGTGAGCATATAAATCAGAGGGGTGACATTCATTGGTGATGCTGCTGTTGTCCTTGCTTACAAATCTGGTAGCCTGTTTGAAGGCCTGAGTATGAGATACATGTCACTGATGAGCTGCCACTGCCTGAGAATGCTCCCTTCTGTGGTGGTCTGGTGCATAATATAATCATTGACTGATTTATGCTGCTCTTTCAGATGGTCTAGCATATGCAAGTTGGAATTCCAGCGAGGTGAAACACTACAGATATGACAGTACAAAGTTCTGTCGCTGCAGCATTTTTATTTTAGAATTTCTGGTGAATTTTTTCAAATGTTTCCTGTCTTTTTAGAGCAGCTACACAGGCCATAGACACAATGGACAGGAGCTAAACCATTTACTTATGTGGGGGTTTTCTTTGTATGCCATGTGACATGTGCAGAGGCCAGAACAGTGCTGATAAGCTGTGATATCACCTATTGTTAATGGTGACTTCTATGTTATCTATATAGAGGTGTTACGTTTCATTCTGCTTGTGATGATAGCAAGATAGCTACTGAAAAGTTACCTGTACAGAACAGGAAATCATAGCCTATTATTAGCCCTACTCCAAAAACAGCATTGCCATCACCTGCTCACAAACTGACCATGTAGAATCAGATCTGCCCCAGCAGGTTTTTTGGTTGTTTTGGCTGTATGCCAGTTCCAATCTTTATCGCTGCCACCACCTTACTCCTCTGATGTCATCAATAGAGATGAGTTTTGAAAAATTTGATTCAGCAACTTCGCTGAAATTAAATTTGTTACAAATTAATTAGTCACGGATCCCTATAAATCAGTCCACTCTGCCTAAGGCCTCATGCACACAGCCATTGCCGGCCGTGGCCCGTATTGCGGCCCTAATTCACTTGAATAGGCCCGCAATCCGGAGCTGCGGAACGGAGGCATGGAACCCCACGGAAGCACTACGGATCACGAACCCATTCAAGTTAAATGGGGCTGGACCCGTCGCGGCTGCTGCGCGGATGGGGCCCATGCACGGAACGGCCGCACAACGGCCGTGTGCAAGAGGCCTTAGGGTACAGCCACACGGAGTGGCCATGCTGCAGGCGTGTTGCGGCCATGCTGTGGGGAAGAACCGTGTGGCCAATTCGTCCGCATCTGCCTTTCATTTAATAATGAAGACTGCACTGTATAGTCGGTCTTCATTGTTAATGGCTGCGCAGAACCTTTAATGCTCCTTCAAGCAGGGGCTGTTGCTGGTATGGGGTTTGCACAATATTCAAATTATTGCTGTTGTATCCTGCAATCTCCTGCAGGTTATTTGACAGTAAACACTTAATATTAAGTCAGACCACACATGGAGTACTGTGTACAGTTCTGGGCTCCTGTGAACAAGGCAGACATAGCAGAGCTGGAGAGGGTACAGAGGAGGGCAACTAAAGTAATAACCAGTATGGGGGGACTACAGTACCCTGAAAGATTATCAACATTAGGGTTATTTACTTTAGAAAAGAGACAACTGAGGGGAGATCTAATTACTATGTATAAATATATTAGGGGTCAGTACAGAGATCTCTCCCATCCTCTATTTATCCCCAGGACTGTGACTGTGACAAGGGGACATCCTCTGCCTCTGGAGGAAAGAAGGTTTGTACACAAACATAGAAAAGGATTCTTTACGGTAAGAGCAGTGAGACTATGGAACTCTCTGCCTGAGGAGGTGGTGATGGTGAGTTCACTAAAAGAGTTCAAGAGGGGCCTGGATGAATTTCTGGAGTGTAATAATATTACAGGCTATAGCTACCAGAGATGGGTCGTTGATCCAGGGAGTTATTCTGATTGCCTGATTGGAGTCGGGAAGGAATTTATTTTCCCGTAAGTGGGGAAAATTGGCTTCTACCTCAGTTTTTTTTTGCCTTCCTCTGGATCAACTTGCAGGATAATAGCCCGAACTGGATGGACAAATGTCTTTTTTCGGCCTTATATACTATGTTACTATGTTTAGCTCTGGCATACCCACTTCTCTGACCCCAGTGCTCTCATGCCCTTCAGGTGGGAGCCCTTCTTCTGCCATCTGCTTTTCCTCCTTTTCCACATCATCTAATATCGATGAGAATATGTCATCAGGAACACATCCAGCTCCTCCTCTCTCCGCATCTTGCTGACTTTTCTGGGACATGGAGACTTTGAAGGATGATTTGGAAGAAGTAAAGCCAGCAAAAGATGAGGGTGGTCATAATTAAGACCTGGCCTCCCTAAGGCCTCTTTCAGACGAGCAAGTTTTCCGCGTGGGTGCAATGCGTGACGCGAACACATTGCACCAGCACTGAATCTGGACCCATTCATTTCAATGGGTTTGTGTACATGAGCGTAGTTTTTCACGCATCATGTGTGTGTTGTGTGAAAATCGCGGCATGTTCTATATTCTGTGTTTTTCACGCGGCCCTGGCCCCATAGAAGTGAATGGGGCTGCGTGAAAAACGCATCGCATCCGCAAGCAAGTGCGAATGCGATGCGTTTTTCACTGATGGTTGCTAAGAGATGTTGTTTGTAAACCTTCAGTTTTTCATCACGCGCGTGAAAAACGCATCAATGCGCATTGCACCCCCAGCGAAAAAAACTGAACAACTGAATGTAATCGCAGACAAAACTGACTGAACTTGCTTGCAAAATGGTGCAAGTTTCCCTGAACGCACCCTGAACGCATCCGCACCTAATCCGTATCGTTCGTGTGCAAGAGGCCTAAGGGGTGCAGACTAAATGGTATTGGTCGGCACACTGGTACTGTAATAATAAAGGCTTCCATCTTATTGGTATTGAATAACATATCTTATTTTATGGCTGATGTAAGAATAAGTAAATATAGGAATAAATAAATAAAACTGACACAGAATAAGTCTTCCTGAGCTCTCTCTCCCTAATATTCTTCTATTAACCTTTTTTAGCAACGCTGTCCCTAGCACATGAGCGCTTGCCACATTTCTCCCTATGCTTAGCTCACAGAACAATGGGGAAGAACGCGCGGGATGAGTGTTTTATAGGGCTGTGACATCACAGGGAACGGCTATCTGTGAATTGGCTGGCTGCATGGCTTTATGGGTGATCTTGCATTCCTGGGGTTGTCTCCTCTACACTTACTTAGTTACATAGTTAATACGGTTGAAAAAAGACATAAGTCCATCAAGTTCAACCAAGGGATAGGTAGGGACGCGAATCCCAGAAGGAATTGAGACTCAGATTTCTACACATTTTCATAAGCATTAATGTTGTTTACTTTTAAGAATTTGTAAGGGTGTAAGCAATGTTCATTAATGCTGTTGAATGTAATTTGTATTATTCCTGCAATGTCTCTCTTCTGCCAGTAGATGACGACAAAGTACATATAAAGTACAATATGGTTGTTAAAGGGGTTCTACAGTTTGTTTTAACTGGTATCACTGGCCTGGGCGGGGCTAAGCTCTGTTCACTTGAATAGAGCTTAGCCCCGCCCAGGCCAGTTAATACAAGTCGTGACATCACTGGCCCTGCAGTAAACAGTGAGAAGGCTGCGGCGCTGCTGGAGTGCAGCTGCCTTTTCAAACAGCTGATCGGCAGAGGTCCCGGGTGTCGGACACTCGCCGATCAGAAGCTGATGATCTATCCAGAGGATAGATCATTAGTTAAAACAAACTGTAGAACCCCTTTAAGTATAGAAAAGTTATATTCAGTTTTACCTTTCAAAGTTCAAATAATGCTTATTTAGGGGCTTAGTAGGACCCTCAGAAGGGTGATAGTGAACTGTAAATGCAGGTTTGAGGCTGCACTTTGAAAATGACTTGCTGCATTACAGTCTCCCTGTGAAGGGGAGGTGTTTTCCTGGCAGAGCAGGAAGGGACCAGAGGCTGCCTGGTGAATGCTAAAGACGTCAGGAGAGAATATCTGTGGAGCCTGGAAAAGGATTTGCGGCTCAAAGTGGAGTCTTGCATCAGCACCAATGGAATATTCGCAACGATGACTCCCAGTTTGGGAGTGGACCAGTGGATCAGGGAGAGAACGCCAAGAGTCCACCTAAGTATCCAAGGAACTGTAAGTGCGGCTTCGCCGCGCCACATCACATTGCACTGTTTCAGTGACACTTTGGGACATATATGAAAGCTGCAGGATACAGACTTCACCTTCTTTGGATTACAAATAGTATTGTGCAATACTTAGGGTGCACCCCAACGTTAAAGCTTGCTCAGGAACATTCAGGCGCAGTCAGGTTGCTTTATGGACATTGTGGAATATTACGAAGGTACTGGGTTAGTGTTAGGCAGTATTATCCTTTGTAACGGCACCCCGGGCATAAAAGGGGGTAGAAGCCGTTTAAGAGATATTCCCTTTCCAGATGCAAAGGCAGCTACTAAAGACACCAATCTCCCGAACTTGAAACCATATGAATGCTGCATACAGCCGAATAGGAAAAACCATATGAAAGGTTTACACTCCTAGCAGTCGAACTGGAACAGCATACAATAAATCCCCCCCAAGAACGAGACAAGGTGCCGTGTTAAGGGTCAAGCAGTGGTCAGCCAGAGCTGTGTGTTTATTGTTCTTACATACACATTCTTACACATTAGTACCACCCAGAGGGTTTTGTAAAACAACCAGTAACCACATACAATACACTCAGACACTCCCACACAAAATCCTACCCTCTGCCTGTGATACAATTACCTTACACAATGGGTTAATGTAATTATCACAGGCAGGAGAATACAAAGTTTTACACAATGTCTTCTGTCCTGGAGATAATTGAGAAGTAATCCAATTTATCTCCAAGGGCAGAGGCAACACTCCATTAGCCACATGGTAGCAAAAGACAATAAAAGACATAAAAATATTTAACTGTGCAGCTATTGCATAAAACATAGACAGTTAACATATCCCCAGATAGCTCAGGTCTGAGTGCATATTATTAGGTGAATGGCACTCAGACTACACAAATACAGTAGAATCGCCATGGAGCCAAAGTCTTTCACATAGTCTTTCGTTATCCGAATGGGCTCCATGGCATTGCTATCTGGGGTATCACTGTGCAAATAGGGCAAGTACCAAATGACCCGGCTTTCATGTCTTTGCAGGGGAAAATCAAGCGTTTTAACATGGGGCCATAGTCTAAAGGAAACATACTTACTGTGTGTTTATACTCTGTTACCATTCTGTTTATGCATGCTCAGCTACTTGTTCACTATAACTGTTCAGTAAACGCAAGTGTTGTAAAAGAACCACTGTCTGTGTCTGTGTGGCATCGTGTACCCTCTGAATCTGTGGGCTCAGCCCTCGGTTCTCTTTCAAATTCATCTAAACCCTTTTTAAAACTGTCCACTGTTCCTGCTGTGACCACGTCCTGACGAAGTCTATTCCACAGATTCACCGTTCTTACAGTAAAGAAGCTTTGACGCTTCCGGAGACTGAACCTTTTCTTCTCCAATCGGAGGCAGTACCCCCTTGTCTTTTGAGAGCATTTTACAGGGAACAGTTTTTCTCCATATTTTTTGTATGGCCCATTTATATATTTGTATAGGTTAATCGTGTCCCCCTTTAGACGTCTCTACTCAAGACTAAATAAATTCAATTCTTTTAATCTTTCTTCATAACTAAGACCCTCCATGCCCCTTATCATTTTAGTTCTTTTATCAGTTGCAGAGCGTCCTTTCTATGGACTGATGCCCAGAACTGAACTGCATATTCCAGAGGAGGCCGCACCAACGCTTTGTTAAGTGGTAATATCACATCCCTGCTCCACGAGTCCATGCCTCATTTAATGCATGACAGTATCCTGGTGGCCTTAGAAGCAGCTGATTGACATTGTATGATTTAATTTAATCTACCATCCACAAGGACACCCAAATCTTTCTCTATAAGTGACTCTCCCACTCTCACTTAGTTTCCCTTTGTAACACATGCAGCTGGCATTTTCGGAAAACCTGATTTGTTACCACGAAAAAATTCGGATTCGGATCAAAGGTTTTCTAAACTTCGTACCGAATTCTGCTTCGACTGCTTCGCTCAACACTAGTCATCATCATAATCCTCATGCCACTTTTCTCAGACTTTCACATGTCATAGGCTTTTATATATTTCCCCAAGTGCCCCTATCACCACCACCATTACCATGGCTACAAGTGTTACTACTGCTACCAAAATAGCTATACATTTCAGTCATCATGTCCTCCTCCTCCACCTGAACCCTCTCTTCATGACAGTCATAGAACTCATCAACAGAAACACTATGCAGTATATGTTTCTTAGCATCCCAGTAGTAGGGGTCAGTAAAAATAGAGATGATGGAAAATAAATGCATCTACCAGGCCTCAAATTAATTTTCATGGAGGAGAAGTGGGAGGATTGCACTGAACACTGGCTCAAAAGCACAGTATTAGATTCAAAATCATCCTGCTGTGGCTGAGATGATGAGTAAGTCATCCAGTCCACAATGTCATCTTCTTCATCCGTGGACTACCAGAGGCAAAGGACAATTGTGGCCTACTACTCACCAGACGGCTGGTGCTGAGAGTGCTGCTGTTCCTGCTACTTTCACTGCATTCATCAACATTCTCATTGGTGGATGACGTAGCACAGGTGTTTCCTCTTACATTTCTCCGTCCATTGCCACTCTGTCTTTTGCCAGACATTTCAATTTTAAGACAATAGTTAATAATAAAAACAATCTGAAGTCAGACATTGTCTATCCACTGAAAGTGCACTTTGACGCATAAAATAAATACATCTGGCTGCCAGCACACTGACGAAATTATGTATTTTTTATGTAATAATGTAAAATGTTTTCATCAAAAAATGGTCAGTTGGACGGACTGCACAATGACCTACAAAAACAATCAGGCTACAGGCATGCTATGATGAAATGAAGATTTTTTAAAAAAATTAACTATGAAAAATGTTTCTAATAAAAATGGTTGGTTCAACAGAGTTCACTATGACACATAAAAACATTATGCCAAGCTGCAGGCACGCTCTGATGAAATGATGAATTTTTTAAATTACCATTGAACATTTTAAAAAAATGTCAATTGGACAGAGTCCACGGTAATTGTAAAACATATAAAGATGAAGCAGCACCCTGTAAAATGGTTGACAGCCTCCCTGACGCATCCTGACTGTCTTTGATTGTAAATTAGGTGATGAATTATGTGTTGGTGTGACAAATTCAGTACTGTATCGTTAAAGGAGTTATCCAGCAAATGACCTTAGGATAGGTCAACATTATCATATCGGCAGGGGTCCGAGTCCTGGCACCCTTGCTGATCAGCTGTTCCAGGGAGCCGACGTGCTCACCGGAGCTCTGTTTAGTGCAGCCAACAACCAGCAGCTTTCCAAGCACAGCACCCTACATTGTATAGTGGCTGTGCTTGGTATTGCAGCTCAGCACCATAGACTTGAATGTTGATATGCAACTAGGGCATGTGACTGATATACGATTACGTTACATGGCCTAGGAACAGGTCGCAGCACTAACAGAGCACTGGCCTCAAGCTGATTTGCGTGGGTCCCAGGTGTCGAACCCCAGCTAATCTGATATTGATGACCTATCCAGAGGATAGGTCATCCATCAATACTAATTGTTGGATAACAGCTTTAAGTGCTTTAGCTCTCAATAACACGGTTGTCAGTCTGCTAGAGGCAGTCTAAGTTACACAATGATATGCTAAATCATAACCAAGTCCACATTAGCTATGGTCTTCTCTTCACTGTAAAATAACCTCTGACCCTAAACTACCTGCATTCTGTGTTCTAAGATCTCTTTCCTTTATCTAACAGATGTGCTATCCCTCCAATGTGCAAACCCAGAAAAACATGGCAGATCCTACATGGCAGATCCTGGCCGCGATCTAATATAGTTCACATGACACGTCCACTGACATCACATCTATAGTTCTTCATGATTGGAGGGAGTCATGTTAGTCATCGTTTCATCTGCCCTGTGTTATATGTAAAATTACATCATTAACGTTTGACAAATCCCCAAAACTTTGTATTCCTTGGAAACAAAACAAAGGTTTTTGGAAAATTCTGAATGAATTTCATTCCTTTAGAATTGATTCGCTCATCTCTAGGCTCTAATTATCTCAAAAATATCACATTAACAAAGTCATTGACCCTTTTTATTTGGAAAATCAGCATGGCCCCTACCTGACAGCCTTTAAAACTTGCATACAATTTGTTTAAATGGATAAAGTAAAGGAAAGAGTAAAGGAAAAAAGGCTAAATGAGAGGAACTGAGTAGGGAAAGGATTTTATAGGGTCAGTCATTACTATTGGTAATAATGTGATTATTACAGTAGTAAAAACCAGTAGCTGCATCACTCTAAGGGTCATAAACTGGGCAATAGTCTTTAAAAAAAAAGGGGCACAACAATAAAACACTTTTTGTTAACTGCCCCATGTTACAATTACAGCAAAATCAGGAAAGAAAAGTGTTTTCAGCTGATCCAGACTTAATTTAATCAAAACTAAAGAAAGCTTTGCTTGGCAAATTTCTGTAGCTCCCTATATTCTGTTTTATGAAGCCTAACGGGTGTCTTTTCAATGCAAACATTGGCTTTTGTTGCCCTGGTTGTTTTAAGAGCCCACTTCAGTAATCCTGTCCTTTAATACTCAGTTTAGTCTTTATTGTTGATTTTCTGTAGGCTATAGAAATCAAGAATTCTAATTTGTTTTGTAGGTGGCACTATTTTAATTAGAGACGCTTGTAGTGCCTATTTAATGGGGCCAGAGAGCTAGAAAAAGAAGGACATTGTTAAGTTTGAAACAAAGGGAATCTGTTGTGCCTACAGTGCCAAGAAATACAGAAAATACTTTTTTAATTAAAAAAAATGGAAATAAACAGTGTAGGATATGCATACTACCACTGAACTGTATTCTTCCTTAGGCATAAGGCCATATTCGCACATGAGTGATTTGTTAAGTGATTTCTATCAGTGATTGTTAGCCAAAACCAGAAATGTAGCCTTCTAAGAGATAAGGTATAATGGAAAGATTTGTACTTTTTCAGTGTTTTTGACCTGCATCTGGTTTTGGCTCACAATCACTGATGAATATCAGTGGCAATACACTGGTCAATACACTTATGTGTAAACTAGGTCTTAGATGTAAGACCTTGCTTTATATGGACACAAGTTTTGGGACACCTTCATATTACACATATATGAGCTTTTATGATATTACATTCTAAATCTATATACAGGGAGTGCAGAATTATTAGGCAAATTGTATTTTTGAGGATTAATTTTATTATTGAACAACAACCATGTTCTCAATGAACCCAAAAAACTCATTAATATCAAAGCTGAATTTTTTTGGAAGTAGTTTTTAGTTTGTTTTTAGTTTTAGCTATTTTAGGGGGATATCTGTGTGTGCAGGTGACTATTACTGTGCATAATTATTAGGCAACTTAACAAAAAACAAATATATACCCATTACAATTATTTATTTTTACCAGTGAAACCAATATAACATCTCAACATTCACAAATATACATTTCTGACATTCAAAAACAAAACAAAAACAAATCAGTGACCAATATAGCCACCTTTCTTTGCAAGGACACTCAAAAGCCTGCCATCCATGGATTCTGTCAGTGTTTTGATCTGTTCACCATCAACATTGCGTGCAGCAGCAACCACAGCCTCCCAGACACTGTTCAGAGAGGTGTACTGTTTTCCCTCCTTGTAAATCTCACATTTGATGATGGACCACAGGTTCTCAATGGGGTTCAGATCAGGTGAACAAGGAGGCCATGTCATTAGATTTTCTTCTTTTATACCCTTTCTTGCCAGCCACGCTGTGGAGTACTTGGACGCGTGTGATGGAGCATTGTCCTGCATGAAAATCATGTTTTTCTTGAAGGATGCAGACTTCTTCCTGTACCACTGCTTGAAGAAGGTGTCTTCCAGAAACTGGCAGTAGGACTGGGAGTTGAGCTTGACTCCATCCTCAACCCGAAAAGGCCCCACAAGCTCATCTTTGATGATACCAGCCCAAACCAGTACTCCACCTCCACCTTGCTGGCCTCTGAGTCGGACTGGAGCTCTCTGCCCTTTACCAATCCAGCCACGGGCCCATCCATCTGGCCCATCAAGACTCACTCTCATTTCATCAGTCCATAAAACCTTAGAAAAATCAGTCTTGAGATATTTCTTGGCCCAGTCTTGACGTTTCAGCTTGTGTGTCTTGTTCAGTGGTGGTCGTCTTTCAGCCTTTCTTACCTTGGCCATGTCTCTGAGTATTGCACACCTTGTGCTTTTGGGCACTCCAGTGATGTTGCAGCTCTGAAATATGGCCGCGGCTGGTTCACTGCACTGTCACCCCAAACCAGAAGGGTTTCTTTTGCCTGGGACCACTGTGTCCCCCGGACCGCCAAGCACAGGACTATCCCTCCAGTGCATTACTGCATCCTACACCAGGATAGCAGAACACAAGCTTTCTAGCTTGTCTCCTTTACCCCCAGTGTGTTATTGAGCCACAGGCCAGATACCTGCGGCCTTCCACTCACTGTCTTCCTGCAGTCTTTCCCTGAAGAGTCACGGACAGAAACGTGCCACGTCGGGAGACCCCCGGAAGCATTCCCATCAACAAATCCACTGGCATCTATCCTGTAGTTTTAGGGTGAGGTCCACTATAGGGACAGGCTACCGGACGGGGTCGCCTTTCTCAAGGCGAGTGCTCCGTGTAGATAGGTAGCAGCATAATAGCCCCCTTCACCCGAGGCAGGGCCATTCAGGACACTTCCTATCGCTCCATCTACACGGTTCTACAACCACAGCAACCATCCCCACATGGCTTGATCGAAACGCTTCCTGCCTCCTGTACCTAAGGACCTCTATCACTATCTTCAAAGGGTCTGGTAAGACTGTTCACGTCTCCCCGGACGGAACAGAATTTTGTCTATACCAGCCAGGCACCATTCATTGGTTGTCTATGTGTATGTATGTCTTATCTATGTAGTGAGTTCTATTAGTCTGATATTTTTGACCTTATTAAAAGTTACATTTTAAATAACTATACTCCCCCCTCCTGCTTTTGGGGCCCATTGTCTGCTTATCAAGTTGGAGTGTTTTTCATAGCCTGAACTGCTTCAGTGCTCTGATCAATTTATTGCAAGTGGCATCTTGGCAGCTGCACGCTTGACTTTTCTCAGTTCATGGGCAGTTATTTTGCGCCTTGGTTTTTCCACACGGTTCTTGCGACCCTGTTGACTATTTTGAATGAAAAGCTTGATTGTTCGATGATCACGCTTCAGAAGCTTTGCAATTTTAAGAGTGCTGCATCCCTCTGCAAGATATCTCTCTATTTTTGACTTTTCTGAGCCTGTCAAGTCCTTCTTCTGACCCATTTTGCCAAAGGAAAGGAAGTTGCCTAATAATTATGCACACCTAATATAGGGTTTTGATGTCATTAGACCACACCCCTTCTCATTACAGAGATGCACATCACCTAATATGCTTAATTGGTAGTAGGCTTTCGAGCCTATACAGCTTGGAGTAAGACAACATGCATAAGGAGGATGATGTGGTCAAAATACTCATTTGCCTAATAATTCTGCACGCAGTGTAGATTAGTATGGAATTGGTCACCTCGTTGTAGCTGAAACAGCTTCCACTCCTCTGGTAAGGATTTTGGAGTGTGTGGGAAATTTGGCCCTTTCATGCAGAAGTGCATTTGTGAGGTCAGACACTGATGTTAGATGAGAAGTCCTGGATTGCAATCTCTGTTCTATTTCTTCACAAAGACTTTCAGTAGAGTTGAGGTCAGGACTCTGTGTGGATTAGTCAAGTTCTCACACCAAACTCACCCAGCTATTGCTTTATAGATCTGACATTGTGCAGTGGGACACAGTGATGCTTTAACAGAAAAGGGCCTTCCCCATATGGTTCCCGCAAAGTTGGAAACCTACAATTGTCCAAAAAATCTTGGTATGTTCAAGCATTAAGATTTCTCTTCACTGGAACTGACGAACCTAGGTCAACCCCTCAAAAACAACCCCATAGGATTAACCTTCCTCTAACTTTACAGTTGCAACAATGCAGTCAGGCAGGCACGGTTCTCCTGGCATTCACCAAACCCAGACAGACTTGTCCATCAGATTGCCAGACACATACAGACAAACACATATAGACACATACAGACAGGCTTACCAATGAGTCCACTGTCTTTCCTCTAAACCATCAGTCTCTGGGCCTTGATACAGATCATGGTGCCATTTTCTTTAGCTCCCTGGGGAGTGTTCTCAGCTTTGGGGACACCCTATCGCTTGTGCAGAACTCTGCTTGATGAGACAAATTTATTCTTAAAAATCAATTCACTCATCTCTATCTAGAACAAATAATAGGGTTAATGGGCAGCTCTCTTGAAGTGATGGTCTAGTGCAGGTAAAAGATTACGGATAGATATACGAGGTGTATGACAGAGAACACGATATTGGCCAAATGTCAGATTATCTGAGGCAGAGAAGGGGTTGACAGGTAGAGCCTTGTTAGGAAAGAGGTTACGGGGCAGATACCTAGTGGTCTAGAACAGTAAAGGGGTTAATATGGAGGTCCATGTTGGTATAGGGTAGTATGGATATTAATAGGGTCTTGGTGTTGGTATAGGGCAGCAAGGAGTTTCATAAAGAGATCCCTGGTGGGCTAAAGGAGTTAATAGGAAAATACCTGTAGTGATCCTCTTCAGCTTTCAGCAGTGGAAGGACAGGTGGTGGAGGGGAAAGGTTTGTCCACTCACTGCAGTTATCTCTCCGGCAGTTCCGCAGCAGATTATCATGTGTTTTAGGAAAACAGGGCTGCAGGATTCCTCTATTCAGGGCCGGCCTTTGGGGTGTGCGAGCTGTGCGGCCACACAGGGCGCCATAGCAACAGGGGCGCCCGGCGGTCGACACAGCTCGCAGTCGGTCTCTACAGGCTACAGCAGCCGTCCCGACCTGAGCCGAGATTGGGCGCAAAATTGCAGGGGGCGCCAGGCAGCAAACACTAAAATGAGGATTATGGGAGCCTATGGCTCCAGTCCCCTCCGTTCTTCCTCATAGGCTTCAGCGCCTGAAGCCTATGAGGCAGTAGAGCGAGCGTAGTGTCTAGAATGTAGTTGATCCTAGGAGGTATGCTGTCAGGGGAAGAGGCGGAGTCTCGTCATCCAGGGGGCGGGACCTAATGATGTGCGGGAGATTCTACAGAGCAGGAGCAGAGTCTGCAGGTCAGTATGTGGAGGAGAATAGTGACTGCAGGGGCTGAAGGGAGAAGGAATCATCTTTGTACTGGAGACTGTATGTTAGAGGGGTCTGAAGAGAGAGTAGTGGGGGTGATATTATTTACATGGGACTGTATGCTGGAGAGGCTGAAGGCAAGGGGGTGATATTATTTTACATAGGGCTGTATGCTGGAGGGGCGTTGTATCTTACATGGGACTGTATGCTGGAGGAGCTGAAGGCAGGGGGAGTGATATATTTTACATAGGACTGTGTGCTGGAGGGGCTGAAGGCAGGATGAGTGATGCATTTTACATGGGACTGTGCAAGAAGGACTGGAAGGCAGGGGTGGGATGTATCTTACATAGGACTGTATGCTGGAGGGGCTGAAGGCAGGCGGCAAAGAGAGGGAGTGTGATATTATTTACATAGGACTGTATGTTGGAGGGGCTGAAGGCGGGGAGTGATGTATTTTACATGAGACTGTATGCTGGAGGGGCTGAAGGCAGGAGAGTGATGTACCTTACATGGGACTGTATGCTGGAGGAGCTGAAGGCAGGGAAGTAATGTGTCTTACATGGGACTGTATGCTAGAGGGGCTGAAGGCAGGGGGAAGGTTGTATTTTACATGGGACTGTATGCTGGAGGGGCTGAGGGGGGGCATAATTATTACTATAATACTACAGAGGGGGCCATTATAATATGAATAAGAATAATACAGAGGAGGAAATAATAATAATAATATAGAGGGGCCAGTATATATTATAATTATACAGAGGGCATTATAGTTATGGGCACTACGGGGGAGGGAAGGTCTGTTATCTGAGGATGATAGTAAAGTGAGAAATCCCCAAAATTTTCTGTGAAACTCTACAGAGACGAGACGCGGCTGAAAGAAGGAATCATGACAGTCCTATCTCCGAATGAAGATGCTGAGGAAAGTCTACATCACAGGAGATGTCACTGGATGTGACAGGTATGGCGCCTGGGGGCAGGGGACTGGATAAGGATAAGGGTGACAGACACTGGGTATGATTAAGGGGGCAGAGGACTGGATAAGGTGGGTGACACCGTGACAGTCACTGGGTATGATTAAGGGGGGCAGCGGACTGGGTAAGGGTGACACTGGGTATGATTAAGGGGGGCAGGGGACTGGATAAGGTGGGTGACACCGTGACAGTCACTGGGTATGATTAAGGGGGCAGGGGACTGGATAAGGTGGGTGACACCGTGACAGTCACTGGGTATGATTAAGGGGGGCAGCGGACTGGGTAAGGGTGACACTGGGTATGATTAAGGGGGGCAGGGGACTGGATAAGGTGGGTGACACCGTGACAGTCACTGGGTATGATTAAGGGGGCAGGGGACTGGATAAGGTGGGTGACACCGTGACAGTCACTGGGTATGATTAAGGGGGGCAGCGGACTGGGTAAGGGTGACACTGGGTATGATTAAGAAGGGCAGGGGACTGGGTAAAGGTGACAGGGTATGATTAAGGGGGCAGGAGATTGGCTATGGGTGACAGGGTATGATTAAGGCCCTTAATCATACCCAGTGTCACCCAGAGCCAGTCCCCTGCCCCCCTTAATCATACCCTGTCACCTTTACCCAGTCCCCTGCCCCCCTTAATCATACCCTGTCACCTTTACACAGTCCGCTGCCCCCCTTAATCATACCCAGTGTCACCCAGAGCCAGTCCCCTGCCCCCCTTAATCATACCCTGTCACCTTTACCCAGTCCCCTGCCCCCCTTAATCATACCCTGTCACCTTTACACTGTCCCCTGCCCCCCTTAATCATACCCTGTCACCTTTACACTGTCCCCTGCCCTTCTTAATCACACCCAGTGTCACCTTTGCCCAGTCTCCTGCCCCCTCAATTAGACCCTGCCCCCCTTAATCATACCCAGTGTCACCCATAGCCAGTCCCCTGCCCCCCTTAATCATACCCAGTGTCACCCTTATCCAGTGCCCTTCCCCCTTAATCATACCCAGTGTCTGTCACTATTAATTTAAGGGGGGCAGGGTCTACTTAAGGGGGCAGGGGACTGGGTAAGGGTGACACTGGGTATGATTAAGAAGGGCAGGGGACTGGGTAAAGGTGACAGGGTATGATTAAGGGGGGCAGGGGACTGGCTCTGGGTGACACTGGGTATGATTAAGGGGAGCAGGGGACTGGCTCTGGGTGACACTGGGTATGATTAAGGGGGCCAGGGGACTGGCTCTGGGTGACACTGGGTATGATTAAGGGGGCCAGGGGACTGGCTATGGGTGACACTGGGTATGATTAAGGGGGCCAGGGGACTGGCTATGGGTGACACTGGGTATGATTAAGGGGGGCAGGGGACTGGCTATGGGTGACACTGGGTATGATTAAGGGGGGCAGGGGACTGGCTATGGGTGACACTGGGTATGATTGTACTTGTTTGCACTTGCACTTAAATTATCTGTAATTAAAGAAAACTGTTTGTTACAAAGATTGTTTTCCTCTTTGTGTATGTTTAGGTGAACGGGGGGGGGGGGGGGGGGGCGAGCCACGAGATTAGCTGGCACAGGGCGCCTGAACACCTAAGGCCGGCCCTGCCTCTATTACAACTCAATACCGCTCCCTGTAGTCCTGCTGTCCTGAGGTGAGAAAATCTGCATCAGAGAGTGGACAGTCCTTTTAACCTGCAAACCATCTCCTACTACTGCAGAGTGCTGAGAGCTGGGAAATCTGTTACAGTCCACTACACTGTTTACTGATGGACAAGTGCAAAGTAATGGGAGCCAACAGCTCTGACCTCCTATTACTAAGTAAAAGTGGGGAGAGTTTGCAAAAGGGGTTATTGGTAGAGTGTGGGGGGTCTCTGGATGTATGTTTTGCTATGGGGCCCTGTGAGATCTGTGTACAGTCAGGTCCATAAATATTGGGACATCGACACAATTCTAATATTTTTGGCTCTATACACCACCACAATGGATTTGAAATGAAACGAACAAGATGTGCGTTAACTGCAGACTGTCAGCTTTAATTTGAGGATATTTACATCCAAATCAGGTGAACGGTGTAGGAATTACAACAGTTTGCATATGTGCCTCCCACTTGTTAAGGGACCAAAAGTAATGGGACAGAATAATAATCATAAATCAAACTTTTACTTTTTAATACTTGATTGCAAATCCTTTGCAGTCAATTACAGCCTGAAGTCTGGAATGCATAGACATCACCAGACGCTGGGTTTCATCCCTGGTGATGCTCTACCAGGTCTCTACTGCAACTGTCTTCAGTTCCTGCTTGTTCTGGTGGCATTTTCCCTTCAGTTTTGTCTTCAGCAAGTGAAATGCATGTTCAATCGGATTCAGATCAGGTGATTGACTTGGCCATTGCATAACATTCCACAAATTTCCCTTAAAAAACTCTTTGGTTGCTTTTGCAGTATGCTTTGGGTCATTGTCATTGTCCATCTGTGCTTTGGCTGAATATGAGCAGATAATATTGCCCGAAAC
Source organism: Bufo bufo (assembly GCF_905171765.1). Lineage (NCBI taxonomy): Eukaryota > Metazoa > Chordata > Amphibia > Anura > Bufonidae > Bufo > Bufo bufo. The sequence continues at coordinate 381,149,173 of NC_053391.1, forward strand.
ACTTCAGAATTCATCCTGCTGCTTTTGTCAGCAGTCACATCATCCAAAAATACAAGAGAACCAGTTCCATTGGCAGCCATACATGCCCATGCCATGACACTACCACCACCATGCTTCACTGATGAGGTGGTATGCTTAGGATCATGAGCAGTTTCTTTCCTTCTCCATACTCTTCTCTTCCCATAACTGTGGTACAAGTTGATCTTTGTCTCATCTGTCCATAGGATGTTGTTCCATAATTGTGAAGGCTTTTTTAGATGTCGTTTGGCAAACTCTAATCTGGCCTTCCTGTTTTTGAGGCTCACCAATGGTTTACATCTTGTGGTGAACCCTCTGTATTCACTCTGGTGAAGTCTTCTCTTGATTGTTGACTTTGACACACATACACCTACCTCCTGAAGAGTGTTCTTGATCTGGCCAACTGTTGTGAAGGGTGTTTTCTTCACCAGGGAAAGAATTCTTTGGTCATCCACCACAGTTGTTTTCCATGGTCTTCCGGGTATTTTGGTGTTGCTGAGCTCACCGGTGCGTTCCTTCTTTTTAAGAATGTTCCAAACAGTTGTTTTGGCCACGCCTAATGTTTTTGCTATCTCTCTGATGGGTTTGTTTTGTTTTTTCAGCCTAATGATGGCTTGCTTCACTGATAGTGACAGCTCTTTGGATCTCATCTTGAGAGTTGACAGCAACAGATTCCAAATGCTAATAGCACACTTGAAATGAACGCTGGACCTTTTATCTGCTCATTGTAATTGGAATAATGAGGGAATAACACACACCTGGCCATGGAACAGCTGAGAAGCCAGTTGTCCCATTACTTTTGATCCCTTAACAAGTGGGAGGCACATATGCAAACTGTTGTAATTCCTACACCGTTCACCTGATTTGGATGTAAATACCCTCAAATTAAAGCTGACAGTCTGCAGTTAAAGCACATCTTGTTAGTTTCATTTCAAATCCATTGTGGTGGTGTATAGAGCCAAAATAGTTAGAATTGTGTCAATGTCCCAATATGTATGGACTTGAATGTATGTCCCTCTGTACAGCCTGTGATACTGATGAATGTAACAGTCCACAGCTTATACGTGATATCCAGCAGTACAGGGTGAAGATGATTGAAACTATTAAAGAATCTCACCCATGATGCATAATTTCTTTTAGATCTGATCGCTTTATTGGAATTATGTTTTCATATCTATCTCAGTTTAGTGCTGGAACTTGTACTGAACAGAGTAGCAAGGTGCTGTACATATATAGTTTGATTAAATACATTCTACATGTGTGGATTCATTTGGTAAAATAACGTGTATCAATACATAGATAGCAAGTTATGTTTTGTAGAGGAAGAGATATTGGCTGCACGTTTCCTACTATGGGAAAGGCTAAAATTAACGGCGAGTTCACATGCATGTTGGAGATTCCATTAAAAAGACTGGATGAAAAAGTCCCACATGCAGGAATTTTTTGTCCAGGAAAAAAACAGGATTACAAATGGAAACTGAACTGAATCCATTGTAGTCACTGGAGTCTGATCAGCATGGTCAGTTATGTGCCATATCCAGCACTTCCATTATTATTATTATAATAATAAAAAAATAGAAATTATGTAAAACCAGCCTTAGCTAGGAGATGCTTGCACCAGCCTGCAGGGCAGTAATTTGTACCATTTCATTGATCATATTAGGAACTTGCATAATTAGGGAATACAGGGAAATTTCATTTTAATATGAGAGCAGTTTATACCATGTTTTTTCAATGGACCACAGACCGTCTGATCTGCTCTATAATAAAACAAGAGTATGAGAATACCCCACATTCCATCATTGATTCTTCATGTACAGGACAGGGAAATTCGTGGACTGTCCGTAAAAATAGGGTACTTTTCTCCAGTGTCCATGAAAAAAAAATTGATGTGTCCGTGATTTTTTTTTTAAGCTGGTGGTACTTGAGCAGGTCACTTTGATTGTAATTCTCTGCATTTTAGAGCTCTCATTAAGTACTTATAATGTGTTCAGTATTAGTATCTGATCTATACTAGACTTGTATTACCTATAATCTTTATAGCTCATTATGGTTTTCCAATTTGTCCGTAAAAAATATTGGCTTTTTTATGATTTTTGGATAAATTGTCCAGAAAAAAAAAAAATTTAGGCTGGCAACCCTGGTACAGGATATAGGATACAAATTTAATGATTTTATATTGCACTGGGGGAATTTTATTCCTGATAATGGTTAAAAATCAACCTCGGCCCTCTTACAAAGACATCCATGTCCTGTACAAAAACTGTTGCTGTTGGTTACTGTTTGACCCTGTTGTGGTGCGGGCAATACCAGTTACTATAGTTGAACTGTAATGAGACTGGTGCTGGAACATGCCAGCACTGCTGTTATGTAATGTTGATATATGCTATTTTATCTCCCAGCACTTGAGTGTGCCATGTAACTTGCCATGATTGCTTGATATGTTATTTATCATGTACTGTGCCTTTAAGTTGCTGTGAGACACCAGCGAGTATTTGTGACCATGGCAGGAATGTGTAATGATGATCTCATGGGAAGACTGTGACAGCGTCCTGACACTCTGGGGGAGTCATATACCTGGGTAGGAAGTGATGGACATTGGTAAAAAAAAAACATGCACTCTTGCAAAAACTTTGCAAAAAGGAAACCAGCTTATGGTAAATTCACCCACAGAGGTGGCTCCTGCAATATGTTTGTTTATGTGGTTTCTATCTGGAGTTTCAAAACATTTTAGAGAAATCCATACAGGTAATGTCGACACTTTGAGAGTGATTGCTCTAGAAAGGGTTCAGAAGTCAGAGAGAGGAGGAGATTAAAGGAGAAAAGTCTTTACCTGCAAAGCCTTCTGTTAATGACTCTAAACACTTTAACACTTTACAATATAAATTTAAAAACAAACCTTGTGTATTTTTATTAATCAGATTAATTATGCACACTATATTTTCATGGCCAGCAGGCCCATCTCATCCATCAGTTTCTACACCTGTTTTAGGAGTAGTAAATGTTCTAAATGCAAGGCAGCAAGGAAACTGGCTTACATACATTTAGACTGGCGCAGGATACACCGAAGTTATGTAGAGGCCTGCACCTCTTCATAACTTCGGTGGATCCACCACCAGTGCAGGGGCTTATTAAGACTGGCATCTAAAAAGCTGGTCTTAATAAATGACCCCCAATATTTTGAGAAGTGAAAAGCTCATATATACCATAACTGTATACATCAAACAGAGCTTGTGCTCTTAAAAACACTGTAACAGAGACAATGTAATTTTTGGCCATCATACAGCAAATAGCTACCAAAGTCTACATTTTCAAAATGCACAGCAAACCATGTATAAAAATGTAACCTGTAACTTTGTAGCAAAAATTGGACAGAAATTCAAATTTGTGATAAAATGCGTACTTATACAAATAAAATATAGTCTTCACAAGAACTTCAGTGCTGCATGTGTTAAATAAATGGAAAAACCATAGGAATGCACTGTTTGCATATGGATATTGGGAATAATATAGTATATCATTTCCAACCCCCTATGCAAACTGCAATCCTAATTAAAAATAATAAATACCTAACCTTAATATAATGCATTAACAAAGGCTGCTTTCAGACGGGTATAATGCAGATACTTTATTTCTCATGTATTATGCACACAACACCTGTAGTTTCTCAGAAAATGAGTTAGAACACCATAACTCTGTTTCTGATGAATTGTGGGAGTTCCAGGTGTTGCGGCCATAATATGAGCACAAAAAGCTCCCTGAAAAAGTGGCTGAATACTGTTTTTTTATCTTTTTTTCTACAATAATTGAAAATGATTATTTATGGTAATAGTCAGTGAGCAAAAATATTTTTGTTTCTGTCAAAAATATTTAAGATAATCGTCATAGCTATTACTGTAGCATTTAAGAGGTTTTGTCAGAGAAACTATGCAATCAGGGATTACACACCTTGAAAAGTAACTGCACCCCACAAAACCTATATAATGCAGTTGCCTTGACAGACTGTCTGTGTCCACCCTCATGTACAGTGTACACTTTATAGACTTTTGTGTGTTTGTGGTGTTTGATGTGACTTTTTTGGTGCTGTGATCATGATGCCCTTAAATGTCAAACATGTTCTTTGATGGACTGGATTAATAACATGCATCTCCCATGTTACCTCCCCCTCTGGGGTCATGTACAGTTGTATAGGGAAAGAGGAGGATCTTTATATCTCCTTTACTCCTGCAGGCTGTCAACTCATACCTCACTGTTCCCCCCCCCCCCCCCCCCCTCCTCTTCCAGGTTGGTTGAGATCATAGTTTGCTGAAGGGGAGGGGGAGCAGCTTTAACTTGGAATATCTCAGGGTGAGTAGCAGCTAGAGATTTGAGGCAGGTCTTGTTTTAAACCTTTAAAATATGACTAGGGTCACTGCTGTACATTTAAGAGATACAGACTTTAGAATTGGTTGGGGAGTGAGAGCTGCATGTGTATGTGGCTCTTACTGGGACTGCTTCTAAAAGCTGTAACTTGCGAATGCTATTGCTGCAACCTTGGTCTGAAGGTTTAACACAGAGGATCCCTATGTTCAGAATCTTGACCTATTTTCTAGAGTGGAAGGTGGTTACAAAGTTGTCTATGGAACCTGTTCTGTTCTGCATTACACAAGCTTTATACAGGCAATGATTACCCCTCTCTTGTGATATTGCAGGGAAACTAAACAATTACTAAAAGGTTTTCCAACCGATTATGGCTGATCTCTGTAGATGACACTAGCAGGTCCTAGCAGATGACAGTAAGCAGCTTACTGTCAATGGACCTTTTAAACAAGGGGCAAATTGCCCAAAGCAGTGTCTCGAATTTTACACATAGGGATAAATGGGGAAGGTAAAATTTAAGCAGAAATTCTTGCAAAGCTAAGATCAGTTTGAATCCTTTGAATTCTGCACAATGCAGAACTGCATGATCCAAAAAGGATGCTGCAAATCTGTGATCAAATTTTATTGGGACACTTTTTCATATTGTTATGATGTATTTATAGGTTTTTGCAATAAATGGTTTTGATTATGCTTCCTGATTGCTTCCTTTGAAATGGTGCCAGTGTGTGCCCAAAATGGAAACAAGAACTGAAATCTGCAAAAATAAAGCACTAAATAAAGATGTTTCAAAATAATAAATGAGTTTTGATCCATGGGCCAATGTCATTGAAATAATTCCACCCTAATACTGTATTTGCATTTATTACACCATATAAATACTTCTTAGATAAATGCATTTTGTTAGCTTTCGTTAAAATCAAGACAACTAGAAATACATATTGGAATCCATCCAATGAAACAATAATTCAGCAGTATACATATATAATAAGTAACAAAAGTACTGAATGGATTATATATCTCACATAGTCTGCTTAAAGGTACTCTAATGTACACCATTGGAGGCAATTTTTGTTTATATGCATTTCTCAAAATTTTGGGTAAAAATCATATTTTCAATTGGCATTTATTAAAAATATTGAGCCATTCTGTCACAAAGGGTTAACAGTTTTTCTAACTGTGTGACTGGTACTTTTTACTTTCGCTTTGTGCAGGTCATTTAATAAACCTTATCTCTAACCTACTGAGAGGTCATAAACACTTATTTAAAACACATTCTTTTCAGCAAGATAAGGATTGAGCTTTGATGAGTGTTTATAATCTCAGAGAGCAGAGATAAGAAGTCCATCTGCTCCCCAGATGACAGAAGAGACAGAAAATCCACAGGCTGCTGGTATAGCATCTCAGCTATGTATACAAAAAAGGATTCCATATTTTTAATAAAGACCAGTTGAAAAAAAGATTTTTAGCTCAAAATAAGTGCAATGCAACAATAATAAAAAATTGTCCCCCAAAGGTGTACATAGCCTTTAAATGGGAGGTCTTTTGTAAATTTGGGTTACAGGGCTGGATGTTTATGGAATGGCATATAGCAGTGGTGCCCAACCATTTTTCGTCTGAGGGCCGCACTAGACTTGGTATAAATTTTGCTGGCCAGAACCAGGTAGCTTTCCCAGAAAGAAATGCAAACGCTGTGAGGGGGCACGTGTGAGCATTACTACTGTGAGGGGGCACATATCTGGGCATAACTACTGTGAGGGGGCACATATCAGGGCATAACTACTGTGAGGGGGCACATATCAGGGCATAACTACTGTGAGGAGGACACATATCAGGGCATAACTACTGTGAAGAGGGCACATATCTGGGCATAACTACTGTCAGGGGGCACGAGTGAGCATTACTACTGTGAAGAGGGCACATATCTTGGCATTATTACTGTGAGGGGGCACATATCTGGCCATAACTACTGTGAGGGGGCATGTGCGAGCATTATGTCTGTGAAGAGGGCACATATCTTGGCATTATTACTGTGAGGGGGCACATATCTGGGCATAACTACTGTGAAAGGGCACATATCTGGGCATAACTACTGTGAGGAGGACACATATCAGGGCATAACTACTGTGAAGAGGGCACATATCAGGGCATAACTACTGTGAGGGGGCACGAGTGAGCATTACTACTGTGAAGAGGGCACATATCTTGGCATTATTACTGTGAGGGGGCACATATCTGGGCATAACTACTGTGAGGGGGCATGTGTGAGCATTACTACTGTGAAGAGGGCACATATCTTGGCATTATTACTGTGAGGGGGCATGTGATGTATACATGTGTGTAATGTATGTAGTACAGTATGTGATGATCACACACTGCACTACATACATTACACACATTTCTACATCACATACTGCGCTGTCACCTTCTTCTGCAGGTCTACCTTGATGTCTGGTCTTTAGGCTTCAGTCAGATCCTCCACCACCATGCTTGTGCCGTGTGCCCGACACCACCAGGAGCTGACCCCTCCTCCTTTCATCTCCCGCCGGCTTCTCCTACAGCAGGGCGCTCTATCGCTCCAGTGCCCGTCCAATCTTACCAATCAGGGGCGTAGCTAGAAATGACTGGGCCCCATAGCAAAAAAATGTATGGCCCCCCCTTCCCGGATGTCCCACCCCCACATACCTATCGGACCTCCCACCCCTTCCAGAGATCCCACCCCAACATCCCCACACCCCTCCCTAGATCCCCCTCAGTGTCATCCACAGATCCCCCCTCAGTGTCATCCACAGATCCCCCCCTCAGTGTCATCCACAGATCCCCCCTCAGTGTCATCCACAGATTCCCCCCCTCAGTGTCATCCACAGATTCCCCCCCCTCAGTGTCATCCACAGATCCCCCATCAGTGTTATCCACAGATCCCCCCCTCAGTGTCATCCACAGATCCCCCCTCAGTGTCATCCACAGACCCCCCCCTCAGTGTCATCCACAGATCCCCCCTCAGTGTCATCCACAGATCCCTCCCCCCTCAGTGTCATCCACAGATCCCCCCCTCAGTGTCATCCACAGATCCCCCCCTCAGTGTCATCCACAGATCCACCCCCCTCAGTGTCATCCACAGATCCCCCCCTCAGTGTCATTAATAGATATCCCCCCTCAGTGTCATCCACAGATATCCCCCCTCAGTGTCACCCACAGATATCCCCCTCCCCCCTCAGTGTCATCCACAGATATCCCCCCCCCCTCACTGTGATCCACAGATATCCCCCCCACCCAGAGCCACTTCCTAGCTAATTTATTCACTGCACTTGCCTTGCCTCTGTGAAATTGAAGAGAAGCTCCGTAATCTCGCACAGGCGCACTGGCAGAGGCCAGGAAGACGGTGCATGCGCACTTCAATGCCTCTGCCAGTGCGCCTGTGTGAGATTACGGCGCTTCTCTTCAATTTCACAGAGGAATAAATTAGCTAGGAGGCGGGGCTGGGCGGGGAGATTGCAGGCACAGGCAGCATCGCTTTGCTGCCTGTGCCGTTCGCAGCGCGCCCTGCGCTGATAAAGTCCGGTCACTGCGCGGGCCGCATGACACGGCTTCGCGGGCCGCATTTGGCCCGCGGGCCGTAGGTTGGGCATCACTGGCATATAGGATTGGTAGTGGGAGCTGCCATTCCCTCCCTACAACAGTAAACCACTTGGTCTTAGCCGAGCGTAGCCCAGGTGCAGCTACTGGGGCTCATTACTGGGGGATAACTACAGGGTTGGAAGTCTCCATTAGTGTCAGTGCCTGGGAAGCTGCAAGTTTTTGATGTGAGAAGCCTGATTCTCTGTTTATACTGAAGTTTTTAGGTGAAGTAAGGCTAGTTTCACTTCTGTGGCACAGCTCTCTGGCAGGCTGTACTCGCAGAGAATGCCAGGAAACAGCCAGATCTCCACCACATGCTATTATATCATAACTTACAATTTTATCTGATCACTAATAGACCACTGTTCTGATACCCCTTTAATTTTTCAATTTAATGGATTTTGAGAATAATAGGTGTGGTATGCAAAATCAATTACAGTATTTTATTTTAAATATGACCATTCATTAACTTAGCTTTTCAATAATGATTATGCTTTAATAAAAGAGAAAGTAGAAGAAAGTCCAGGCCCACCTGCCTGGACATTGAAAATGAATCCACTTAGCCATACATTACTGGTCTTGGTATTAAATATATATATTGTGGGAGATTAGCTCTGTTAGATAGGGTAAGCGGGCACAGTACAGAGGCAAAATACAAGTACTTAACTCAAAACGTCAGTGTTTATTCACATTTCAGGCAATTGCACGAAACAACACGTAACTTTGCAGTCTTGGTGTTAATTCACACACAATGAAAAGTTCATAAAACACAAATCACCTTGCTGGCATTTCTGCCTCCAGTAGTCCACAGCAGGCTTTAGGGGGTCTGTTTCCCCAGCGTGCGGCTCTCAGCTCTCCAGCACGGCACAAAGGCTCAGATCCCAAAAAACAGAGACATCTCTGCTGAGCCCAGCTGCCTATTTAAGGACAGCCAGGTGCTGCCAAAACCCGGACCGGCACTTAAACTCCGGTCCGGTATTTGACCTCACCTGGCTGAAAGTCAGCCCAGCCGCACATGCTGGGAGGAAAATACCTGCCTTGCCAGACACAACCCCTCATTGTGTCACTATATATATACACTCACCTAAAGAATTATTAGGAACACCTGTTCTATTTCTCATTAATGCAATTATCTAGTCAACCAATCACATGGCAGTTGCTTCAATGCATTTAGGGGTGTGGTCCTGGTCAAGACAATCTCCTGAACTCCAAACTGAATGTCAGAATGGGAAAGAAAGGTGATTTAAGCAATTTTGAGCGTGGCATGGTTGTTGGTGCCAGACGGGCCGATCTGAGTATTTTCACAATCTGCTCAGTTACAGGGATTTTCACGCACAACCATTTCTAGGGTTTACAAAGAATGGTGTGAAAAGGGAAAAACATCCAGTATGCGGCAGTCCTGTGGGCAAAAATGCCTTGTGGATGCTAGAGGTCAGAGGAGAATGGGCCGACTGATTCAAGCTGATAGAAGAGCAACGTTGACTGAAATAACCACTCGTTACAACCGAGGTATGCAGCAAAGCATTTGTGAAGCCACAACACGCACAACCTTGAGGCGGATGGGCTACAACAGCAGAAGACCCCACCGGGTACCATTCATCTCCACTACAAATAGGAAAAAGAGGCTACAATTTGCACAAGCTCACCAAAATTGGACTGTTGAAGACTGTAAAAATGTTGCCTGGTCTGATAAGTCTCTATTTCTGTTGAGACATTCAAATGGTAGAGTCCGAATTTGGCGTAAACAGAATGAGAACATGTATCCATCCTCTGATGGCTACTTCCAGCAGGATAATGCACCATGTCACAAAGCTCGAATCATTTCAAATTGGTTTCTTGAACATGACAATGAGTTCACTGTACTAAAATGGCCCCCACAGTCACCAGATCTTAACCCAATAGAGCATCTTTGGGATGTGGTGGAACGGGAGCTTCGTGCCCTGGATGTGCATCCCTCAAATCTCCATCAACTGCAAGATGCTATCCTATCAATGTGGGCCAACATTTCTAAAGAATGCTATCAGCACCTTGTTGAATCAATGCCACGTAAAATTAAGGCAGTTCTGAAGGCAAAAGGGGGTCCAACACCGTATTAGTATGGTGTTCCTAATAATTCTTTAGGTGAGTGTATATAAAGAGTGAGAGAGAGCTCTAATTTTCATTAGCAAACCAGTTTACTATTATTATTGAGATTTTAATGTGCCAAGACTCACTAAGAATCATAAATACATCTAAAAACCTATTACACTCTTTTCATATTTTATAGCATTTAATATTGGACCCCTACTGTTAAATGGCATAAGAAACAGCAAGCAGGGTTATAATTACTGAAGTATAACTTTTCGGCTACTGCTATAAATGAATAGTATGTACCGTAGCTACAATTTAGACTAATTTACAGATTTTCTCAGTAATCTAATATAAAAGATGAGATTACTGTTTCATTGTGTAGTCAAAGTCTGAATACACTAATAATTCCAACTGTAGTACTGATGAACTGACAGGTCAATCTTAGAATAGAAAGTGTAGTTACCATTTTTCATCTTCATGATGTCTGAAAATCCACAAATGTACTGGTATACAAAGCAAATTGAGCCAATTAGGTGTCGTTTATCCTCCCCCCCACCCCTCTGCTGTTTCCTTTAACCAGATCCCAACTGCCCGTAGACTAAAGGCATCCTGGCTGTAGATCGTCATCTCTGCACAGACATTTTAAAACATCCATACAGAGATCGCAGCTGTACATTATTTGTGCAGCTGCTGGAGCAGGGAGCCCTGCTGTCAGTGACAGCAGGGCTTCCCGTAGAGGATGCAGGGACATTTCCGATCTATGCACAGCACTCAACACGCAATGCCTGTTCTTGCTCTGGTCATGTGACTGGGTTAGAGGCTGGGAGTGTGCAAGACCTGTTGGGTCTTGGCAGACCCCAGTCAGCTCTGCAGTGAGGTTGTCCAACAATGTGCAACATCTCTGGGAGCTGTAGTCCCACTGTAACTGGGGCAACTATGTCAGTCCCAGTTACAGGAGAAATCAGCAATAAATGTAAAAAATTGTTGTTACAGTAAATGTCTTGTATGACATGCAAGAGAACAGAGTGTAAAATAATAAATAAAATTAAGACTAAATAAAAAATAAAAACTGCCACTGCACATTGAACTATACAACTTCTAGCCCTGTCCCCATTGACCATAACCCATATCGTATATATTGTATATCAAAATGACACTTATAAATATGGGACATCATAAAAAATATTTTATTTGCTATCAACAAAAAATAAAAAAAATTAAAAACTGACCCCCCCATTTTACATTTTTCTGGTTATAAAAAATAAAACAAATAAAATAAAAAATAATTCCCCACGTATGACTGAAAAAAGGCAAAACAATTATTTAGATAACTTAATGGGAAAAAGGTTATGACTATTAAAGACACATGTGCAGAAAAAATTTAAAATGCATCTGGTCAGTAAGGGAAGTAAATGGCCTGTTCTGGAAGTGGTTAAACACTGAGAGACATACAGTGCTGCCCATAATTATTCATACCCCTGGCAAATTTTGACTTAAAGTTACTTTTATTCAACCAGCAAGTAATTTTTTGATGGGAATTTCCATAGGTGTCTCCCAAAAGATAATACGACGATGTACAAGAGGCATTATTGTGGAAAAAAATTATTCATACCCTTCACAATAATCAATAGAAAAGCCTTTATTAGCTATTACAGCAATCAAACGCTTCCTATAATTGCAGACCAGCTTTTTGCATGTCTCCACACGTATTTTTGCCCATTCATCTTTAGCAATGAGCTCCAAATCTTCCAGGTTGGAGGGTCTTCTTGGCATCACCCTAATCTTTAGCTTCCTCCACAGATTCTCAATTGGATTCAAGTCTGGACTCTGGCTGGGACACTCCAAAACGTTAATGTTGTTGTCTGCTAACCTTTTCTTCACCACTTTTGCTGTGTGTTTTGGGTCATTGTCATGCAGAAATGTCCACTGGTGCCCAAGGCCAAGTTTCTCTACAGACTGCCTGATGTTGTCGTGGAGAATCCTCATGTATTGCTCTTTTTTCATGGTGCCGTTTACTGTGATTGGGTTCCCTGGTCCATTGGCTAAAAACACCCCCAAAGCATTAGGTTCCCACCACCATGTTTGACAGTGGGGATGGTGTTCTTTGGGTTGAAGGCTTCTCTTTTTTTATGCCAAATGAAGGAAACATCATTGTGACCAAACAATTCAATTTTTGTTTCATCTGACCATAACACAGAAGACCAGAAGTCTTCTTCTTTGTCCAGATGAGCTTTTGCAAAGGCCAAGCAAGCTTTTGTGTGCCTTATCTGGAGAAGTGGTGTCCTCCTTGGTCTGCATCCGTGGAACCCAGCAGTGTGCAGTGTCTGTTGGATTGTCTGCCTTGAGACATTGCCACCAGCAGAGCCCAGATTCACCAGGATGGCCTTGGTGGTGATCCTTGGATTATTTTTCACCTCTCTAACTATCCTGGCCAGCACAGGTGTCACTTTTGGCTTCCGACCATGTCCTCTGAGATTTTCCAAAGTTTTTTGCTCAAATGTAAATAAAAGCTGAGAAATGTTTTTTTTCCACAATAATGCCTCTTGTACATCGTCTTATTATCTTTTGGGAGACACCTATGTCATTTCCCGTCATAAAAATACTTGCTGGTTGAATAAAAGTAACTTTAAGTCAAAATTTGCCAGGGGTATGAATAATTATGGGCAGCACTGTAGTTATTGTAGCTAAAGCTCCCTCTTCTCTCTAGTTTTTATGTTGTTACTTTTGACAGATTTTTGGGGGACCAAGGCGGATAGGAATATGGAACTTGATGCTGCTATAAGGTTATTACAAAGTTCGATTTATTCGCAAAAAATTATATTGGCTACTTCCCCTAGTGATCAGTGGTAATCTGTAGGGCAGGGCGTAATTACAAAAAACTGGGCTGAAACCCTATTAATTTATGTGGCTTCACTGCAGACCTTCGTACAGCAACATCTTTTGAGCCCATGAACATTGCATCAAACAGAACTGTATTGTGCACTACAATACATTAATATTGTACAGTAGGGAAACTTTGGCATTCCAGCTGCTGTGAAACTGCACCTCAAAGCTTGCACGCCTGCCTGGCTGTTCTTGCAACTCCCACAGAAGTGAAAGGAGGATTCTGGGACTTGTAGTTTCAGAACAGCTGGAGTGCCAGAGGTTTCTGCTCCCTGTAACCCATCAATACTGATCATGGGCTCTGAACTCCAATTCCCCTGAGTACAGATAATATAATAATGTCACCTGCAGTCCTATGTAACACCACAGATAACACAGTGATACATCTGCAATGAGCCGGACCGTGGGTATAATAGTCTATAGTTTGTTCGTGACGCCAATTGCAGCGTGCGCAGGGTACTAACACAGGGCCCTTTAAGGGTGTTATAACTCACGTAACAGGTTAGGAATGCCAGAGTGGTGTAATGTCTCTGTATGGTAGTGGTAATAGTGTCAACGGTGTCTCCTACCTGGGTACGGCTGGACTCCTGGATCCTGGCTCACTTGCAATAAATTGAGTGTGGTGCTAGTAGGAGTAATAGAGGAATTTGCAGCAGTAATTGAGATCCAGACCTTGGGTAAAGTTCAAACTTGTCTTTACTGCTTGTATCTTTCATCCAAGCAAGGTACAGCATTAGTCTTTGGTCCCAGCATGTATTGGCAATGTGTGGCAGGAATTTATCTTCTGCCTCTATCATGTACCTGGAGCTTTGCAGGAAAGGACGTCTGCTTTGTCGCTCTAAACTGTGGCAGGAATTTGGCATCCGTGGAACCCAGCAGTGTGCAGTGTCTGTTGGATTGTCTGCCTTGAGACATTGCCACCAGCAGAGCCCAGATTCACCAGGATGGCCTTGGTGGTGATCCTTGGATTATTTTTCACCTCTCTAACTATCCTGGCCAGCACAGGTGTCACTTTTGGCTTCCGACCATGTCCTCTGAGATTTTCCAAAGTTTTTTGCTCAAATGTAAATAAAAGCTGAGAAATGTTTTTTTTCCACAATAATGCCTCTTGTACATCGTCTTATTATCTTTTGGGAGACACCTATGTCATTTCCCGTCATAAAAATACTTGCTGGTTGAATAAAAGTAACTTTAAGTCAAAATTTGCCAGGGGTATGAATAATTATGGGCAGCACTGTAGTTATTGTAGCTAAAGCTCCCTCTTCTCTCTAGTTTTTATGTTGTTACTTTTGACAGATTTTTGGGGGACCAAGGCGGATAGGAATATGGAACTTGATGCTGCTATAAGGTTATTACAAAGTTCGATTTATTCGCAAAAAATTATATTGGCTACTTCCCCTAGTGATCAGTGGTAATCTGTAGGGCAGGGCGTAATTACAAAAAACTGGGCTGAAACCCTATTAATTTATGTGGCTTCACTGCAGACCTTCGTACAGCAACATCTTTTGAGCCCATGAACATTGCATCAAACAGAACTGTATTGTGCACTACAATACATTAATATTGTACAGTAGGGAAACTTTGGCATTCCAGCTGCTGTGAAACTGCACCTCAAAGCTTGCACGCCTGCCTGGCTGTTCTTGCAACTCCCACAGAAGTGAAAGGAGGATTCTGGGACTTGTAGTTTCAGAACAGCTGGAGTGCCAGAGGTTTCTGCTCCCTGTAACCCATCAATACTGATCATGGGCTCTGAACTCCAATTCCCCTGAGTACAGATAATATAATAATGTCACCTGCAGTCCTATGTAACACCACAGATAACACAGTGATACATCTGCAATGAGCCGGACCGTGGGTATAATAGTCTATAGTTTGTTCGTGACGCCAATTGCAGCGTGCGCAGGGTACTAACACAGGGCCCTTTAAGGGTGTTATAACTCACGTAACAGGTTAGGAATGCCAGAGTGGTGTAATGTCTCTGTATGGTAGTGGTAATAGTGTCAACGGTGTCTCCTACCTGGGTACGGCTGGACTCCTGGATCCTGGCTCACTTGCAATAAATTGAGTGTGGTGCTAGTAGGAGTAATAGAGGAATTTGCAGCAGTAATTGAGATCCAGACCTTGGGTAAAGTTCAAACTTGTCTTTACTGCTTGTATCTTTCATCCAAGCAAGGTACAGCATTAGTCTTTGGTCCCAGCATGTATTGGCAATGTGTGGCAGGAATTTATCTTCTGCCTCTATCATGTACCTGGAGCTTTGCAGGAAAGGACGTCTGCTTTGTCGCTCTAAACTGTGGCAGGAATTTGGCATCCGTGGAACCCAGCAGTGTGCAGTGTCTGTTGGATTGTCTGCCTTGAGACATTGCCACCAGCAGAGCCCAGATTCACCAGGATGGCCTTGGTGGTGATCCTTGGATTATTTTTCACCTCTCTAACTATCCTGGCCAGCACAGGTGTCACTTTTGGCTTCCGACCATGTCCTCTGAGATTTTCCAAAGTTTTTTGCTCAAATGTAAATAAAAGCTGAGAAATGTTTTTTTTCCACAATAATGCCTCTTGTACATCGTCTTATTATCTTTTGGGAGACACCTATGTCATTTCCCGTCATAAAAATACTTGCTGGTTGAATAAAAGTAACTTTAAGTCAAAATTTGCCAGGGGTATGAATAATTATGGGCAGCACTGTAGTTATTGTAGCTAAAGCTCCCTCTTCTCTCTAGTTTTTATGTTGTTACTTTTGACAGATTTTTGGGGGACCAAGGCGGATAGGAATATGGAACTTGATGCTGCTATAAGGTTATTACAAAGTTCGATTTATTCGCAAAAAATTATATTGGCTACTTCCCCTAGTGATCAGTGGTAATCTGTAGGGCAGGGCGTAATTACAAAAAACTGGGCTGAAACCCTATTAATTTATGTGGCTTCACTGCAGACCTTCGTACAGCAACATCTTTTGAGCCCATGAACATTGCATCAAACAGAACTGTATTGTGCACTACAATACATTAATATTGTACAGTAGGGAAACTTTGGCATTCCAGCTGCTGTGAAACTGCACCTCAAAGCTTGCACGCCTGCCTGGCTGTTCTTGCAACTCCCACAGAAGTGAAAGGAGGATTCTGGGACTTGTAGTTTCAGAACAGCTGGAGTGCCAGAGGTTTCTGCTCCCTGTAACCCATCAATACTGATCATGGGCTCTGAACTCCAATTCCCCTGAGTACAGATAATATAATAATGTCACCTGCAGTCCTATGTAACACCACAGATAACACAGTGATACATCTGCAATGAGCCGGACCGTGGGTATAATAGTCTATAGTTTGTTCGTGACGCCAATTGCAGCGTGCGCAGGGTACTAACACAGGGCCCTTTAAGGGTGTTATAACTCACGTAACAGGTTAGGAATGCCAGAGTGGTGTAATGTCTCTGTATGGTAGTGGTAATAGTGTCAACGGTGTCTCCTACCTGGGTACGGCTGGACTCCTGGATCCTGGCTCACTTGCAATAAATTGAGTGTGGTGCTAGTAGGAGTAATAGAGGAATTTGCAGCAGTAATTGAGATCCAGACCTTGGGTAAAGTTCAAACTTGTCTTTACTGCTTGTATCTTTCATCCAAGCAAGGTACAGCATTAGTCTTTGGTCCCAGCATGTATTGGCAATGTGTGGCAGGAATTTATCTTCTGCCTCTATCATGTACCTGGAGCTTTGCAGGAAAGGACGTCTGCTTTGTCGCTCTAAACTGTGGCAGGAATTTGGCTTCTGCACTTTCTATCTTCTGCTGTCTGGGGACTGACTAGCTGAGGAGGAATATGGCTTCTCCTGGGTCTCTGGACTTTGACTCACAGTTAGCTTCACAGGGTATGCTTCTTCCTGGAACTGGAGTTGTCTGCTTGCTTCTTCCAGCTGAGGCTGCAAGGCTCAGGCTGGGGATGATGAGCAATGTCTCAGCCGAGACAAGATCCTGGCTTGGATCCCTATATCTGGGAGCTCCTAACATGCACACCCTACCCCTAGCAGGGGGTGGGTTACACTCTGACTTAACTTCCTTCCCTCCCCATGAGGCAGGAAATGGGCACAGCCCACTTCTGCTCACAGAGGGGGAGCTAAACTGGAATGTACTATTCCAGTCTAGAAACACTAAACTGGCTCTAACTCCTTGCTGACACATTGCTGCCACCTGCTGGTGAATATAGAAATTACAGAAATATATATGTAACAAGGCTTTCAATGCACATTTGTGAGGATGTAATGTAAAATTACATTAGATGAGAATGTAAATGCTCTTAAGAGATTGTAGCGGGGTAAAAGAGTTTTGTAACACAACTCTGGGGTGTTACACATCTCTGAGTACTGATAATGTAGTTTACCTGCAGTCCCATGTAACACCACTGATAAGACAGTAGTAACTCTCTGAGTACAGATAATGCAGTAGATGTCCCCTGCAGTGCTTTGTAACACCACAGATACGCAGTGATAACACATTGAGTATAGATAGTATATAGATGCTACCTACAGTCCTATGTAACACCACAGATAATACAGTGATACTCTGCGTACAGATAATGTAATAGATGTCACCTTCAAGGCCCAAGGCCAAGGACCCACCAGGAGAAGTGACTTTAGGGACCCACCTCATAGTTTCATGTAAATATTGCCACTTAAAAGGGTTCTCTTGTTTGCATCAACATCCTTTGAAATAATCCTTTATGAAGGTAGCTGTAATTTTGTAATGTATTTCTAGTACCTTCCACTCTTTATTTACATGATCATGTCCATGGATCTCTTATTTCCTGTGATATCATGTCCATGGGCCGGGCAGTGATAGAGGAGTATCTATGTAAATACTGGATGGGAGGAGCTATAAATGAGCTTGGCGTTTTTAGGGGTGGTAATAGTTGAGTGTTTATGTAACTGTGTGGGAGGAGCTATACAGTAGCTGGGTGTTGTTAGGGGTTGTTATAGGCCATATTCAGGCCTACACTGCTTCAGAACGTGTGAGATACACCCTCTACATACAGGGGTATGATTCAGGCATTAGAAATACAGCCCTTTTGGGCAAATAAATATTTAATTTAGGCCTACACTGGTTCAGGCCCTGTGAGATACACCCTCTACATACAGGGGTTTAATTCAGGCATTTGAAATACAGCCATTTGAAATACATCCATTTTGTGCAAAGAAATATTTAATTTAGGCCTACACTGGTTCAGGCCCTGTGAGATACACCCTCTACATACAGGGGTTTAATTCAGGCATTTAAAATACAGCCATTTGAAATACAGCCATTTTGGCAAAGAAATATTTAATTCAGGCCTACAATGGTTCAGACCGAGTGAGATACACTCTCTACATACAGGGGTTTAATTCAGGCATTTGAAATACAGCCATTTGAAATACAGCCACTTTGGGAAAAGAAATATTTAATTCAGGCCTACACTGGTTCAGGCCCTGTGAGATACACCCTCTACATACAGGGGTTTGATTCAGGCATTTGAAATACAGCCATTTGAAATACAGCCATTTTTGGAAAATAAATATTTAATTCAGGCCTACACTGGTTCAGACCTTGTGAGATACACCCTCTACATACAGGTGTTTGATTTAGGCATTTGAAATACAGCCATTTTAAATACAGACATTTTGGGCAAAGAAATATTTAATTCAGGCCTACACTGGTTCAGACCGTGTGAGATACACCCTCTACATACAGGGGTTTGATTCAGGCATTTGAAATACAGGCATTTGAAATACAGCCATTTTGGCCAAAGAAATATTTAATTCAGGCCTACACTGGTTCAGACCGTGTGAGATACACCCTCTACATACAGGAATTTGATTCAGGCATTTGAAATACAGCCATTTTGGGCAAAGAAATCTTTAATTCAGGCCTACACTGGTTCAGACTGTGTGAGATACACCCTCTACATACAGGGGTTTGATTCAGGCATCTGAAATACAGCCATTTGAAATACAGCCATTTTGGGCAAAGAAATCTTTAATTCAGGCCTACACTGATTCAGACCGTGTGAGATACACCCTCTACATACAGGGGTTTGATTCTGGCATTTGAAATACAGCCATTTGAAATACAGCCATTTTGGGCAAAAAAATCTTTAATTCAGGCCTACACTGGTTCAGACCGTGTGAGATACACCCTCTACATACTGTCGTTCAATTCTACTATTAATTAAACACCCATTTAGGGCAAGATCCTAAATTCGAAAAATATGAGGAGAGCGTCAAATAAGGGACGTGGCCCAGGTCGTGGTGCTGCTGGTGGAGCTCCTGTTGCAGGGAGAGGACGTAGTCAATCTGTGCCAGCTACACGCACAAGTGAAACCCCTTCCTCGGGTGCGAGTAGGCGACAAAACCTGCAGCGGTATTTGGTCGGGCCTAATGCTGCTCTACAAATGGTGAGGCCTAAACAAGTATAGGCGATAGTAGATTGGGTTGCTGACAGTGGATCCAGTTCCTTCACATTGTCTCCC
Source organism: Bufo bufo (assembly GCF_905171765.1). Taxonomy (NCBI): domain Eukaryota; kingdom Metazoa; phylum Chordata; class Amphibia; order Anura; family Bufonidae; genus Bufo; species Bufo bufo. The sequence continues at coordinate 381,168,606 of NC_053391.1, forward strand.
ACCCAGTCTCCTGCTGAAAGACCACAGTTGGCACCTGCAGCCGATGTCCATCAGTCTTTCACCTCACCCACTTGCAAATCAGCCAAGCAGTCTGACCCCCAAGTCATGCAGCAGTCTCTTCTGCTTTTTGATCACTCTGTTAGCAGGGTTTCCCAGGGCCATCCAGTGCACCGAAGCCAAACCACTTATCTTTCGAAATGAGTACATGGAAGGACCATCGCAGCACGTCTTGGATGATGACGAAACACAGGTGCCAACTGCTGGGGCTTTCAAAAGTGTGCAGACCGACAAGGAAGGCAGGGGTGAAGACTGGGTGTAAGGTGATGTGGAGGACGATGAGGTCCTCGACCCCACATGGAATCAAGGTAATACGAGTGACCGATGTATTTCGGAGGAAGAGGCGATGGTCGCACAGAGCTACCAGCACAGCAGAAGAGGGAGTAGGGTGCAAAAGCGGAGCGGCCGTCCTCTAGACAGTACGCCTGCTACTGCCCACCGCAGCAAGGGACCGAGCACACCAAAGCCAGCTCCAAGGAGTTCCCTGGCATGGCAGTTCTTCAGACAATGTGCTGACAAGACGCCAGTGGTTTGCACGCTGTGCAATCAAAGCCTGAAGCGAGGCATAAAAGTTCTCAACCTGAGCACAACCTGCATGACCAGGCATTTAAGTGCAAAGCATGAGCTGGTGCGTGGATGGGGGGATACAGAGGACACAGACGATGCACCTCCCACAGAGGACAGCTTTTCGTTGCCTCTGGGCAGCCTGGCACACATGAGCGATTACATGCTGCAGTGTCTCCGCAACGACCGCCAAGTTGCCCACATTCTAACTTGTGCTGATTACTGGGTGGCCACGCTGCTGGATCCCCATTACAAGGACAACGTACCGTTCTTAATTCCGTCACTGGAGCGTGATCGTAAGATGCGCGAGTACAAGTGCACGCTGGTAGATGCGCTGCTGGTGGCATTCCCACCTGACAGCGGGGGCACAGAGGAAGCACAAGGCGAAGGCAGAGGACGAGGAAGCTGGGGCACCGCCAGCACCTCAGAAGGCAGGGTTATCATGGCCGAAATGTGGAAAAGCTTTGTCAGCACGCCACAACAACCAGTACCACCAGCTGATATGGAACGTCTTAGCAGGAGGCAGCATTTCACCAACATGGTGGAGCAGTATGTGTGCACACGCCTACACGTACTGAATGACAGGTCTGCCCCCTTCAACTTCTGGGTCTCCAAATTGGGCACATGGCCTGAGCTTGCCGTTTATGCCTTGGAAGTGCTGGCCTGCCCTGCAGCCAGTGTATTATCTGAACGTGTAATTAGCACGGCAGCAGGCGTCATCACAGACAAGCGCATCCGCCTGTCCACAGCCAATGTGGACAAGCTCAAGTTCATTAAAATGAACCAGGCATGGATCCCTCAGGACTTGTCCGTACCTTGTCCACAATAGACATGTATACCGGCACTAACCAGCCATTTTTATACTGCAGCGCAATTGCTCATGTTTGTATTTTGGATATTTCACACTCTTTTGGAGTGTACCTTAATTTTACAAAATTAAATTAAAATCAAAAACCTGTGTTGGCTATATCGTCCTCCTCCACCACCGCTTCCACCTACTCCGCTATGTCCACCACCTCCTCAAACTCCTACTCCATATGGAACTCCACCTCATAAATCAATTTTATTTTTATTTTGTACGTGTTTTATTTTATATCATTTCAATACTTTGTCATTAACATTTTTGGGTGAAATTCACCAATTTTTGGGTGTATAGTTCCACTGCTATACCTAGTAGGCCGGTTAAAAAAAAATTGTTATTTACATTTTCTGGTGAAATTAACCAATTTTTGGCTGTATAGTACCACTGCTATACCTAGTAGGCCGGTTAAAAAATAAATAAATTGTCATTTACATTTTTGGGTCAAATTCACCAATGTTTGGGTGTATAGTACCACTGCTATGCCTAGTAGGCCGGTTAACAAAAAAAAAAATTGTCAGTTAAATTTTCAGTTTAAATTCAACAATTTTTGGGTGTGAAATACCACTGATATACCTAGTAGACAGGTTAAACAATAAAAAAATTTGTCTGTTACATTTTATGGTGAAATTCACCAATTTTTGGGTGTTAAGTACCACTGCTATACCTAGTAGACAGGTTAAACATTAAAAAAAATAGTTTGTTACATTTTATGGTGAAATTCACCAATTTTTGGGTGTGATGTACCACTGCTATACCTAGTAGGCCGGTTAAAAAAAAATATAATTGTCAGTTACATTTTTGGGTGAAATTAACCAATTTTTGGGTGTATAGTACCACTGCTACACCTAGTAGGCCGGTTAACAAAAAAAAAAAATTAGCATTAACATTTTCGGGTGAAATTAACCAATTTTTGGATGTATAGCACCACTGCTATACATATTAGACCAGTAAAATAAATTAAAAAAATTATCTGTTACATTTTCTGGTGAAATTCACAAATTTTTGGGTGTATAGTACCACTGCTATACCTAGTAGGCCGGTTAAAAAAAAAAATTGTCATTAACATTTTTGGGTGTATAGTACCACTGCTATACCTAGTAGGCCGGTTAAAAAATAAATAAATTGTCATTTACATTTTCGGGTGAAATTCACAAATTTTTGGGTGTAATAGTACCACTGCTATACCTAGTAGGCCGGTTAACAAAAAAAAAAATTTGTCAGTTACATTTTCTGTTGAAATTCAACAATTTTTGGGTGTGAAGTACCACTGCTATACCTAGTAGAAAGGTTAAACAATAAAAAAAATTGTCTGTTACATTTTATGGTGAAATTCACCAATTTTTGGGTGTGATGTACCACTGCTATACCTAGTAGGCCGGTAAAAAAAAAAAAAACATTTGTCAGTTTTTTATGGTCAAATTCACCAATTTGTGGGAACTGTAAAGTTCGGATTCCTACCGAACGTTAGGATTTTTTGGACCGAACATTTCCGTAAAAGTTTGGGTTTGGCTGTGATTGGCCAGAGCAGCATGTGACCCAGGCTCTATATAAGCTTGATTCACGTAGCGCTGCACGTCACTCTGCTGTTACAAGTGTAGGGAGAGGATGCTGCTAGACTTGTGATTTCAGGGAGAGAATAGGAGAGAATCTAACTCAGCGATCTACCTAGAAATAGTTGTGTGGGTGCAGGACACAACCGTTTTACCCTGCCCTGAGGCCATTGACCAAAAAAAGAATAACTTTTATAATTCTGTTAGTTAGGTGGGTGGCGGCGGTGGCGGCGGCCATTTTATGCATGCATGCTCAGTGCACCAGCACTGCATCTGAGCTTTTGGGACATTGCAAATCACAATTTTTTTGGGGCAAACTACAACATCTGGATTAGTCAATGTGCAATTTAAGGTAGAAATACACCCATCACTTTCTGGGGTTTGAAAAACACATTTTTTTTCTTCGAAAAACAGTATTTTCCAGATCTGCAAGTGTTAAATTCAAGTTTAATATATACATCTTTCATATTTCTGTTACCAAAAAAACACAATTTTGGCAATCTACAACATCTTGATTAGTCAGTGTGCAATTTAAGCTAGAAATACACCCATCATTTTCTGGGGTTTGAAAAACAAAATTTTTGACAAAAAACACTATTTTCAGGACTTGCAGCATCAGCACGTGTGAAATTATAGGCTTATATACTGCTGTCAAATTCAGTTGTTAAACAAACATTCGTTTGGGCACAAAAATTTAGTTGGCAGCCTTTGATGCAGATGTCATTGTGAGATAAACCCTTAATACATTTGGGTTCCATTCAGAGATTTTAAATACCGCCATTTGGTGCACCAATATTGAATTCAGGCCTACACTGGTTCAGGCCCTGTGAGATACCCCCTTACATACAGGGGTTTGAATCAGGCATTAGAAATACAGCCATTTTGTGCAAATATATATTTACTTCAGGCCTACAGTGGTTCAGGCCCTGTGAGATACCCCTTCTACATACAGGGGTTTGAATCAGGCATTTGAAATACTGCGATTTAAAATACAGCCATTTTGGGCAAAGAAATATTTAATTCAGGCCTACAGTGGTTCAGACCGTGTGAGGTACCCCCTCTACATACAGGGGTTTGAATCAGGCATTTGAAATACAGCTATTTGAAATACAGCCATTTTGTGCAAAGATATATTTACTTCAGGCCTACACTGGTTCAGACAGTGTGAGAAACCCCCCTACATACAGGGGTTTGAATCAAGCATTAGAAATACAGCCATTTGAAATACAGCCATTTTGAGCAAAGATATATTTACTTCAGGCCTGCACTGGTTCAGACCGTGTGAGATACCCCCCTACATACAGGGGTTTGAATCAGGCATTTGAAATACAGCCATTTTGTACAAAGATATATTTACTTCAGGCCTACACTGGCTCAGACCGTGTGAGATAACCCCCTACATACAGGGGTTTGAATCAGGCATTAGCAATACAGCCATTTGAAATACAGCCATTTTGTGCAAAGATATATTTACTTCAGCCCTACAGTGGTTCAGACTGTGTGAGATACCCCCTACATACAGGGGTTTGAATCAGGCATTAGAAATACAGCCATTTGAAATACAGCCATTTTGTGCAAAAATATATTTACTTCAGGCCTACAGTGGTTCGGGCCCTGTGAGATACCCCCTCTACATACAGGGGTTTGAATCAGGCATTTGAAATACAGCCATTTGAAATACAGCCATTTTGTGCAAAGATATATTTACTTCAGGCCTACAGTGGTTCAGACCGTGTGAGATAACCCCCCTACATACAGGGGTTTGAATCAGGCATTAGAAATACAGCCATTTGAAATACAGCCATTTTGTGCAAAGATATATATTTACTTCAGGCCTACAGTGGTTCAGGCCCTGTGAGATACCTCCTCTACATACAGGGGTTTGAATCAGGCATTTGAAATACAGCCATTTAAAATACAGCCATTTTGGGCAAAGAAATATTTACTTCAGGCCTACACTGGTTCAGACCGTGTGAGATACCCCCCTACATACAGAGGTTTGAATCAGGCATTAGAAATACAGCCATTTGAAATACAGCCATTTTGTGCAAAGATATATTTACTTCAGGCCTAAAGTGGTTCAGGCCCTGTGAGATACCCCCCTACATACAGGGATTTGAATCAGGCATTTAAAATACAGCCATTTAAAATACAGCCATTTTGGGCAAATAAATATTTACATCAGGCATACAGTGGTTCAGACCGTGTGAGATACCCCTCTACATACAGGGGTTTGAATCAGGCATTAGAAAGGAGTTCCCTGGCGTGGCAGTTCTTCAGACAATGTGCTGACGACTAGACACGAGTGGTTTGCACGCTGTGCAATCAGAGCCTGAAGCGAGGCATAAACGTTCTCAACCTGAGCACAACCTGCATGACCAGGCATTTAAGTGCAAAGCACGAGCTGCAGTGGAGTAGACACCTCAAAAACCAAGAAAGGTCTCTGGCTCCTCCTGCTTCCTTTTTTGCTGCAGTCGCGGCCTCTTCATCCACCTCTGGAGTGACAGTGCCACCTGGCACCCCACAAACAGAGGATCTGCCAGCAACACCAACACCTGGGTCACCAAACATCTCCACAAAGTCCAACAGAAGCGTTCAGCTCACCATATCCCAAACGCTGGAGAGAAAGAGGAAGTACCCCCCTACCCACCCGCGATCCCTAGCCCTGAATGCCAGCATTTCTAAATTACTTGCCTTTGAAATGCTGTCATTCCGTCTGGTGGAGACGGATAGTTTTAAAGGCCTTATGGCGGTGGCTGTCTCACAGTACGTCATGCCCAGCCGCCACTACTTTTCCAGGCGAGCCATCCCTTCCCTTCACAACCAAGTAGGGGACAAAATCAGGTGTGCACTGCGCAACGCCATCTGTGGCAAGGTGCACCTGACTACGGATACGTGGACCAGTAAGCACGGTCAGGGCCGTTATATCTCCATAACAGCACACTGGGTAAATGCATTGGCGGCTGGGCCTGAGGCGGATAGCAGTTTGGCGCATGTCCTTCCACCACCGAGGATTGCAGGGCGCTTCAGTTTGCCTCCTGTTGCTTCCTCCTCCTACTCTGCTTCCTCATCCTCTACCAGCAACTCATCCGGTCAGCGTAACACCTTCACCACCAACTTCAGCATAGCCAGGGGTAAACGACAGCAGGCAGTTTTAAAACTTATCTGTTTGGGGGACAAACCCCACACCGCGTAGGAGCTGTGGACTGGCCTTGAACAACAGACCGATGAGTGGTTTGTGCCAGTCAGCCTCAAGCCCGGCCTGGTGGTGTGCGATAATGGGCGAAATCTCGTAGCCGCTCTGGGACTAGCCGGTTTGACGCACATCCCTTGCCTGGCACATGTGCTGAATTTGGTGGTGCAGAGATTCCTTAAAAATTACCTCGACATGTCAGAGCTGCTGCATAAAGTGCGGGCCGTCTGTGTGCGCTTTCGGCATTCTCACCCTGCTGCTGCTCGCCTGTCAGCGATGCAGCGTAACTTTGGCCTTCCCGCTCACCGCCTCATATGCGACGTGCCCACAAGGTGGAACTCCACCTTGCACATGCTGGCCAGACTGTGCGAGCAGCAGTAGGCGATAGTGGAGTTTCAGCTGCAGCACTCACGGGTGAGTCGCTTGGCGGAACAGCACCACTTCACCACCAATGACTGGGCCTCCATGCGAGACCTGTGTTCCTTGTTGCGCTGTTTCGAGTACTCCACCAACATGGCCAGTGCCGATAACGCAGTTCTCAGCGTTACTATCCCACTTCTATGCCTCCTTGAAAAAACGCTCCTAGCGATGATGGAAGAGGATGTGGCACAGGAGGAGGAGGAGATGGAGGAGGAGGAACCATGTTCACAGCAGGGTGGCACCCAGACCAGCTCATGGCCATCACTGGTGATTGGATGGGGGGAAACAGAGGACACAGACGATACACCTCCCACAGAGGACAGCTTTTCGTTGCCTCTGGCAGCCTGGCACACATGAGCGATTACATGCTGCAGTGTCTCCGCAACGACCGCTAAGTTGCCCACATTCTAACTTGTGCTGATTTCTGGGTGGGCACGCTGCTGGATCCCCGTTACAAGGAAAACGTACCGTCCTTAATTCCGTCACTGGAGCGTGATCGTAAGATGCGCGAGTACAAGCGCACGCTGGTAGACAAGGTGCTGCTGGCATTCCCACCTGACAGCGGGGGCACAGTGGAAGCAAAAGGCGAAGGCAGAGGACGAGGAAGAGGTCGCCAACGCAGCTGGGGCACCGCCAGCACCTCAGAAGGCAGGGTTAGCATGGCCGAAATGTGGAAAAGCTTTGTCAGTACACCACAACAACCAGCACCACCAACTGATATGGAACGTCTTAGCAGGAGGCAGCATTTCACCAACATGGTGGAGCAGTATGTGTGCACACGCCTACACGTACTGAATGACAGGTCTGCCCCCTTCAACTTCTGGGTCTCCAAATTGGGCACATGGCCTGAGCTTGCCGTTTATGCCTTGGAAGTGCTGGCCTGTCCTGCAGCCAGTGTATTATCTGAACGTGTAATTAGCACGGTAGCGGGCGTCATCACAGACAAGCGCAGCCACCTGTCCACAGCCAATGTGAACAAGCTCACGTTCATTAAAATGAACCAGGCATGGATCCCTCAGGACTTGTCCATACCTTGTGCAGAATAGACATGTATACCGGCACTAAGCAGCAATTGTTATACTGCAGCGCAATTGCTCATGTTTGTATTTTGGATATTTCACACTCTTTTGGAGTGTACTTTAATTTTACAAAATTAAATTAAAACCAAAAACCTGTGTTGGCTATCTCGTCCTCCTCCACCGCCGCTTCCACCTACTCCGCTACGTCCACCGCCTCGTCAAACTCCTACTCCATATGGAACTCCACCTCATAAATCCATTTATTTATTTTTGTACGTGTTTTATTTTATATCATTTTACTACTTTGTCATTTACATTTTCGGGTGAAATTCACCAATTTGTGGGTGTATAGTACCACTGCTATACCTAGTAGACCGGTAATAAAATATATAAAAATTGTCAGTTACATTTTATGGTAAAATGAACAAATTTTTGGGTGTATAGTACCACTGCTATACCTAGTAGACAGGTTAAACAAAAAAATTATAATTTAAAGGTATTAATCAGGAAAAGGGTGGCTCTACTGAATATAAGGAGTTCTGGCTAGGTGCACAATATAGTCCTCATATCAAACTAACAAAGCAATTGGAGTTTCCAGTTTGAGTTTGAGGTCCCTTCCATTGATTTGAGAATATGTAGACTGAGCTACACAATTGGAGAAAGTTTTTTATGTTTTTCATGTTTTTTATAATGAATATTAATCTGTAAATCCTGTTTCTGTGACTAGGCATATATTACTATAGAAATGCTTCAATGATTCTCTGAAGTGTTCTGCAGCATTGGGCAAAAAAACGCATCTACACATAAAAAACGTTGGAGAAACGCATAAAAACTGCACATGCGTTATTTTGGTTTTAGTAGTGTACTAATGTGCAGAAACGTCCAGTCAGAAGATAGGGATGATATAACGAGTATAATTTTATTAATTTTACATATTTTTACTATTTTTATTATATGTCCATTGTATTGGAACTTCTCATACCATTATCGGTTCAACAAGCTTAAAGCAAATTCCACCCCTGTTTTTGTGCTCTTTTTGAATTATTTGGGTGGAGCTTATAGGGTATAAAAGAGGCACATAGAGGCTCATAAAAATTACCACTGAGGAAGGAGTAAGACCAGAAACTGCACTCCGAAACGCGTTTGGTTCGTTCAAGTAAATTGGTCTCCAGTGCCATCCGAGGAACAAACAACTTTAAGAAACACTGCCGGCAGCAAACATCTTGAAAAAATCAGCTTGATTTGAAAGTCAAGCAAACCTCCGCTGAAAGACATCAAGCAACCTGGAAGTGAGACACAGAGGTGATCCCGCGATAACCCACCCTGGATAATCGGGTAACGAAAGTAGCACACGCCAACAGCATGCGGTAAATCAGAAGCCTTGGAATATATGCAAGGTCGAAAATAATCGTGAGTACTTCATGAATGCTGTTCTATCGTGCCTATAAAAATCGCACGCAAGGCCGATAAAATCGTGAGTACTTCATGAACTTTGTTCCACTGTTCCTATAGCAAATCTTTTGGATCAGAAAGTCTGCATGAATATCGTATATGAACTTGTGTACTATAAAATCGCGAGCACCTCATGAACATTGTTTCACTGTGTCTATATCGAATTTTTCGATCAGAAGGTTCGCATAAATACAACACGCGAATATTCGATCGATAAATATCTACGAATATTCAATTCTGGCCGTTTAAACAAGCGTGTACACTGAACTTTCGATTTATCAAGTTTTCAAGTTCCTATAACAGAATTGAGTAGCTTTCTATAAGTCATCCAGCTACTTCCGTTTGCTTTAAAGGGACATAACTTTTTATTTATAAAGTGTTGGCCAATACATATTGTGTTAATTTCCATGTATAGGGAATTTTAAGTAAATAAATTTTAATTTCGTGGCATCTGCGTGACCCTTGTATTTGTGAGTGCCAATCTAATTACTAATTATAAAAAAAAATAATTGTCATTTACATTTTCAGGTGAAATTCACCAATTTTGGTGTGTATAGAACCACTGCTATACCTAGTAGACCGGTAAAAAAAAAAAATTGTCAGTTACATTTTATGGTGTAATTAAATAATTTTGGGGTGTATAGTACCACTGCTATACTTAGTAGACCGGTAAAAAATAAAATAAATTGTCATTTACATTTTATGGTGAAATTAACTAATTTTTGGGTGTATAGTACCACTGCTATACCTAGTAGACAGGTTAAACAAAAAAATAATAATTGTCATTTACTTTTTTGGGTTAAATTAACCAATTTTTGGGTGTATAGTACCACTGCTATACCTAGTAGGCCGGTTAAAAAAAAAAATTGTCATTTACATTTTAGGGTGAAATTCACCAATTTTGGTGTGTATAGTATCACTGCTATACCTAGTAGACCGGTAAAAAAAAATAAAAAATTGTCAGTTACATTTTATGGTGAAATAAACACATTTTTGGGTGTATAGTACCACTGCTATACTTAGTAGACCGGTAAAAAATAAAATAAATTGTCATTTACATTTTATGGTGAAATTAACTAATTTTTGGGTGTATAGTACCACTGCTATACCTAGTAGACAGGTTAAACAAAAAAATAATAATTGTCAGTTACATTTTATGGTGAAATTAACAAATTTTTGGGTGTATAGTACCACTGCTATACTTAGTAGACCGGTAAAAAATTAAAATAAAATTGTCATTTACATTTTTTGGTTAATTTCACCAATGTTTGGGTGTAATATACCCCTCCTCTACCTAGTTGACAGCTTAATAAATTTCAATAATTTTTCTGTTACATTCTTGGGTTGACATTATACAATTTTAGACGTGAATAAACACCTGCTATGCATAGGTAACAGGGAATAAAATTAAATAAATTATTCAGTAATTAATGCACACCACATCCTTACATTCAACTTTTATGCTTTAATAATTTCTCCCATATTTCAACTCTAATTTTAAATTAGAAAAAAATGGATCCTCCCTTAAATTTGGTCTCTTTTTCTCACGCTCCCTCTCCGGCCTGGAACCCTGATTCCCCGCCACCTGCAATCACCATCGTAGGTGCATAAAAGAACATCGAAAGTTAATAGAGCAGATATCAAATTGGATTGTGAACATCACGGGGACGTGCGACATGGTGGGGCAGTAAGTGTGCACACGCCTACACGAACTGACTGACAGGGGTCAGCCCCTGCAACTTCTGGGTCTCCAAATTAGGCACATGGCCTGAGCTTGCCCTTTACCCCTTAGAGGTGCTGGCCTGCCCTGCAGCCAGTGTATTGTCTGAACGTGTGTTTAGCATGACTGGAGGGGGTTATCACAGGTTATATTTCCCAATTGTAACAAATGAGGTAGGGGGCGGCACCAATCACAGCGGCTAAGCGCACTAAGATCCAGTGCTGTACGTGGCTGGAGAGGACACACACAGACGGCGGTGCTCAGCTATGCAGGTGCGATGCAAGTAGAAGGTAATGTAGAACAGAAGAAAGTAGCGGCACTCACCAGTGTGTAGTAAAAGGGATATTTAGCTTTATTTAATCCAGGGTTACATCAGGCAGGGGGCAGACGATTCAAGACACGCATTGATCAGCGGCGGCCGTTTCGCGCTAAATGCGCTTCATCTGGCTGTGCGTCAATGCGTGCTGGCGCACTCCTCCTTTTAAATGCTGGCGTGGACCGTTGCCATAGAGACTGACAACCCGGGCCGCATCAGCACAAAGGAGGTGGCTAAGACGAAATACATATATAATAACAGTATAAAAACAATACAAATGCGGTATCCAAGGAATGAACACAGATTGTGCAGCAGAAAACTATACATATTAGGATATTACAGAAAAGGACTCAAATCGTTTCTATCGTTAAGTCCTAATTCCCCTAGGGCGTGGGTACGTAATATCCATTTAGCCTCTCTCCGCAACAGGAGGCGGTGTCTGTCTCCCCCTTGAGGGGGGGTGGATACAATTTCCAAGCCAGAGAAAGAGATACAGCTCGTATCACCATTATGGACACTTCTAATATGTTCTATCAATCTGGGGCAACCTTTACCTGTCTTGATAGAATTAAAGTGTTCTCTTACTCGTTCAAAGAGACATCTGATAGTTTTACCGATGTAGAAACGTCCACATGTGCACAATAATAAATAAACTAAATAAGTACTACGGCAGTTAATGAAGGTATTGACTGTATGCCGAATACCAGCAAATTCAATATTCTTATTAGTGCACAGTGAACAATTTCCACATCTGTAATTGCCTTTGGGTAGACTACTCTTAAGCCAGTTCTTACTACTATCTTTTTGGAGCCTACTCCTGACGAGTTTGTCCTTAATAGTGTGACTCCTTCTAAACGAGACGAGGGGTCTCTGTCCTGTCAGCTCACTCAGAGTTGCGTCCCTCCTCAAAACATCCCAGTTTTTGAATATGACTGATCGGATGCGGTCAGCCATAGGGCTGTATTTAAAGGAGAACGCAAATCTGTTACCCTTAATCGGATCCGCATCCTTATCTTTTTTCCGGTTATCACCCCTTAAAAGATAATCCTGTGAGAAATTTTCCTCCACTCTTTCCATATCCTTGTTTAAGGCATCCTCAGGGTAACCTCTTTTCACTAGACGTTGTTTAAGGTCGTTAGCCTGTCTATGATAGCCGCTATCTTTGCTATTTATACGTCTAAGTCTAATGAACTGTCCGTATGGTACGGCTTTTTTGACGCTCCCTGGATGGAAGCTGTCGTGGTGGAGCAAGGAGTTGGTCGCCGTGGGCTTGCGGAAGCCCTCCGTGACCAACTCGTCGCCTTCCACCAGGACAGCCACATCCAGAAATTCCAACTTATTTCCTCCAAAATTCATGGTGAAGGTCATGCCCATGTCATTTTTATGCATGTAGTCAACAAATTCATTGCACTCATCTTCTGTACCTTCCCAGACTATAAATATATCATCTACAAAACGTAGATACGTTTTCAATTTAGAGAGGAAAGGATTATTGACAGAGTAGACATATCTGTCCTCTAGTCTGGAAAGGTACATGTTAGCAAAAGTGCAGGAGTCGGGGGTCCCCATAGCCGTGCCCAGCTTCTGCTTGAACCACTCATCACCAAACTGAAATACGTTATTAGTTAAAATGAACCTGAGCGCCTCCCCTACAAACTCACAATATATAGGGCTTTTACCTAGGTTCGCCACGATGTCGAGGATCGCCTCTACACCGGCATCATGAGGGATGCGGGTGTAGAGGCTCTCCACATCGAGGGATACCAGTTGGTAATCTTTCTGCCAGCAGATTTCTTTCAGGGCCAATAAAAACTCATTGGTATCCCTGAGGTAGGCGGGGGCGCTGCAGAGTACAGGTCTAAGAAGCCAGTCCACATACTTGGATAAAGGCTCAGTCACCGAGCCAATCCCCGCGACGATGGGACGTCCCGGGGGGTGGCTCAGCGACTTGTGAACCTTTGGAAGAAAATACCAAGAAGGCTTGGCTGGAGATAACGGGACAAGTTTGTCCAACATGTTTTTGGGTAAAAAACCGACCTCCACGTATTTCTTGACGAGGGATTGCAACAGTCGCTGGGCATTAGGCAGGGGATCCCCCCGTAACCTTTCATAGACCCCGGTGTCGCCCAACTGTCTATGGGCTTCGCTGACATAAAATTCCCTAGACATGAGGACGACATTGCCCCCCTTGTCCGCTGGTTTCACTATTATATCCTCCTGTGAACGTAGCCACTGTAGGGCTTTTTGTTCCTCAATAGTAATATTGGTGTCACGGATGGTGTACAGGAAACAAGACAATACCATATAAACAATGTCTCTCTGGATCCACAACTAAGGAACAAAGGGAGACCCCTGCAATAGACCTGCCGCGCTCCCTCACTGCTCAGCCTATGCGAACACCCCAAAGGTGGATGGCCGCATATCCACGTTCCTCGGCTATCTATTACCTGAAGACCCTACAATAGTGAAGGGACACGACCACCGGCTCCCTACACTGACACGGAGGGAGTCAGGGTCACCTGGATCCAGAAAAGACAAAATCATAAATACATAAACAGCACTTATCTTGCAGACGACTGACGACTGAGGACTGGGAACTGGGAACTGGGAACAGCATGCACACACACTCCAGGAAGTTGTATCAGCCGCACACTACTGCATTATGGGGAGGAACTTAAAGGGTAGCAATCAGTCCAACTGCATGACAGCTGAGATAGACTAACGAGATGAGAAACTAAACCAAAACAAAGAAATTCAAGGAGGAGGATCTGAGAAGCTCCTGTGAGCGCTTCTCAGCTGTCTGGCTGTGACAGTACCCCTCCCTCTAGGAGTGGACTCCGGACACTCAGAGCCCACTTTCTCAGGATGGGACCTATGGAAAGCCCTGATGAGACGAGAGGCCTTAATGTTCCTCACTGGGACCCACATCCTCTCCTCAGGACCATAACCCTCCCAATGAACGAGGTACTGGAGGGAACCGCGGACAAGACGAGAATCCACAATCCTAGAGACCTGAAATTCAAGATTTCCATCAACCATAATCGGAGGAGGAGGCAAAGGCGAGGGTGAAATAGGTTGAACATAAGGTTTCAATAAGGACTTATGAAAAACATTATGGATCTTCCAAGTCTGAGGAAGATCAAGACGGTAGGCAACAGGATTGATGACAGACAGGATCTTGTAAGGCCCAATAAACCTAGGACCCAACTTCCAGGAGGGAACCTTCAATTTGATATTCTTGGTAGACAACCACACCAGATCACCAACATTCAGGTCCGGACCAGGCACACGTCTCTTATCCGCCACACGCTTATATCTCTCACTCATGCTCTTTAGATTATCCTGAATCTTTTGCCAAATAGATGACAAAGACGAGGAGAATCTGTCCTCATCAGGCAAACCAGAAGAGCCCTCTCCCGAGAAAGTCCCAAACTGCGGATGGAACCCATATGCGAGCACTGTTTGTGAAATTAGAAAGGGAGTTCACTAGTGAAATTAGAACCACCTGGGACATTGCCTCCTTAGAACGGTTTCTTATGGAAGGCAGGATCCCGGAGGGTCTGAGATGGCAACTGCCTTTAGTAACTGAAGAGGATGAAGACCTAGTGGGCTGGGAGAAAATAATGAATGAATGTGCATGGAAAGTTATGCAATATATTATTATAGTTCGCAAAAGCAAACTAAGGAAGATTAATAATGCTATAGATGAACTACAAGAAGAGATTAAACCGATGAAGAGTGCAAATAAGGAGTTATATGAGAAATGCAGCAAACAATGTCAAGAATCCGTTTTAAAATCTGAAAAAGATATAAGGAGTAAGAAACAAAAGAAATATGCCAAAATCTGTAATGATTATAAAATGAATATGGTATATAAATGGAAAAATAAACAAAAAAATGTAGAGGAAACCATGTCAAATCCGGCACCTGTGGGTGAAAACAGTGATAATAATCCTAATTCAGGAAACTACACTGGAGGTTTTAGGAAATCAGAAAATGGAGTTGGGAAACAAA
The DNA here is from genome assembly GCF_905171765.1 of Bufo bufo. NCBI lineage: Eukaryota > Metazoa > Chordata > Amphibia > Anura > Bufonidae > Bufo > Bufo bufo. Next base: position 381,183,773 of record NC_053391.1, read on the forward strand.
AGGTTTTTAAAAATAATTATTATCAACAAGCCAATGAGTATATACCGCAGCGCAATTATGGTTATGAACCTAGAAACCAAGAGCGCCTTTATCAGCCTAATAGGGATAATGAACAAATGCATGAGCCACAGTTTGGAAAATGGTCCGATAATAGGTACCAGCCAACTCAGTCCTATCAATATAACCAAAGAGGTCAACAGGGTTGGGGTCAAAATTATGGATATAGAGGAGGGCAATATAGTGGAAATTATGGACAAAATAATGGATATAGGGGACAACAACAATATAGACAACCGTACAGACAGCCATACCAAGGGGGAGGGTACAAAGGAAAACCGAAATGGAGATCACAAGATAACTATAGTTATGGTTATAATGGTAGCTATGATTCTAGCTATTTTGACAAAGGTGGTGGTAGTAACTACGGAGATGAATTAAAAAGGGATAACTGCGAGGGGAGTAGACCAAACCCAAAACCACAAGGTGAACAGAATTTTCCCCACCAGAGCATAAAAGGAGTACAGAGAGAAGGAGAAATAAAAGAACAGATAATGAGGACCCCACAAAAAAGAAGTCTAGTAGAGGAAAACGGGGAAAAGGGAAGAATAAGCCCCAAAACAAAAAGGAGCAAGGAGATCTAAAAGGAATTTTCAACTTGAGTAGCCATATCCTAACAGAGGGGGAAATGAGTGTCTAAAATATGCACCTAGCCAGAAAATTAACAAGTTTGAGGCATTTCTGGATATACACAAATTTATCCGGAAAATAAATATGGCCAAATACTGGATTAACAACCCCGCACCTCAGAGTGCGAATCCTGTGGTGGGATTGCTAACTCAGATGATAACAAGGAAGTGATTCTGCACACTCAAATGAAAGAAAAATCAAATTTTTTTCCGAAAAACCCAAACAACGAATGTGTGGAGGCATTTAAAACTGGATTGTTAAAAGAGCTGGAAGAGATGAATATGGAGAAGGTGACATATAATCTCACCTATAAAGAGAGAAAAGCTCTCAAAGATCTGGAAAAAAATCCGGATATAATTGTAAAGCCAGCAGATAAAGGGGGAGGGGTGGTTATAATGAATAAAGAAAAATATGAGGCTGAAATGGCAAGACTGGTGTCTGACATAACCACTTATAAGAAACTGAAGAATAACCCCACCCAGGAATACAAACGGGTTCTTGATGGTATACTAACAGGGGGCCTCACTAAAGGAATACTAAATAAAAAAGAGTTTAACTATCTTACCATCCCTTTTCCCTTGGTGCCGGTGATATATCATCTGCCCAAGGTCCATAAAAATCCAGTAGACCCCCCGGGGAGACCGATAATTTCGGGGCTTAACTCATTGACGTGCAGAGTCACGGAATACATCGACTTTTACTTACAAGGATACGTCCTGCAAAACCCCTCCCATTTGAAAGATACTGGGTCTGTGCTGGAGCTCATCAAAGATCTAAATCCCCCCACTGTGAATACATGGATGGCCACAATTGATGTGGCATCCCTGTACACAGTTATCCCCAAAAAATTGGGAATGGAGGCGGTGGAGAATAGAATCAAAAATGATGTAAAAATGGGGAACCAACAGGGTAACTTTATTTTAGAATGCCTCAGTTATTGCCTCGATTACAATTATTTTTGGTTCAAAGACTCATATTATGTACAGTGCATTGGCACTGCGATGGGGGCGAAATTCGCCCCCAGCTTTGCTAATATTTTTATGGGGGCTTGGGAGGAGAACTTCATCCTTCCCACACTGGGAGCAGACACTCCAGGGGGCAAATTGACCTTCTGGAGGAGGTATATTGATGACTGTCTCCTAGTGTGGGAGGGAGGGACTCGAGTCGTTCATCTCTCAATTGAACCATAATAGTTGGAATCTACGATTTGTGGGGGAAATCAGCAATACCTGCGTTAATTTTCTTGATCTATGTATCCGGATGGAAAATGGGCGTTTTCTTACTAGCTCCTATTTTAAAGAAACAGACGTGAACTCTTATATTGATATGAAGAGCTGTCATTACGGCCCATGGCTCAGGAACATTCCGAAAGGACAGTTCAAGAGGATGTCCCGTAATTGTACAGAACAGAGTGAATATAGAACACAATGTGGGGTGTTAAAAAACAGATTTGTGGAGAGAGGATATGATGAGGCTGATTTGGATGCATGCATACATAATGTAGAGATTGAAACAAGGGGAATAAAGGAACATACAAAAAGAATAGTGGAAAAGGAAAATAGGGACTACAGATTTTCATTTGTGACCAAATTCTGCTCCATGTCAGATGACATCAAAAAAATGGTCAAAAAGAACTGGGGAGTTTTGAAAAATGATCCAACAATAGGAAAAATGATACCCGCGAATCCCTCTTTTATTTTTAAAAAAGCGACTAATATTAGAGAGAAACTTATACGAAGTGCCATACCCCCAGTTAATGTAAAGGTGAAAAAAGAAGGAAAATTTACCTGGTGTGGATTTTGTGCAGGTTGTAAAAATCGGAACTCCAAAGATCGTCAAATAAATATTAAATATATTATGTCTAAAAAGAATGGGGTCGAATTTCGTATAAAGAACAATTGTTCGTGCGAAAATGAGGGCATAATCTACGTACTGGAATGCCCTTGTGGGCTCCAGTACGTGGGACGGACAATTAGGAAGTTGAAGGTTAGAATACAAGAACATCTACGGAACATCAAAAAAGGCCTTATTACCCATAGTGTATCAGCACACTTTAAATTACTGCATGGAAAGAATCCGCAAGGGTTAAAATTTGCTGGAGTTGAAACTGTTAAGCCCCACTGGCGCGGAGGGGACTCGCTGGCACAAATCAATAGAAAAGAGGTGGAGTGGATTTACCAGCTAGGAACCCTACAACCCAGAGGGCTTAACATCGAATTTGACCTAAAACCATGCTTACTGTAAAACGATCTTACCGGTGGCGTCTTTTTGCTGTTCTCTACCTGGCCTCCTAAGGACCTTTGGGTGACGTCAGTTTTTCTGGCTGCCCCATTGGACCATGACGCCTCGTGATAGGAACGTCAGAGGTGGAGGCGGGGTCGAGAACACCTAAATGACGCTACCGGAGTGGGTGGCGTCTTTTTGAGTGACGTTCTAAGAGTGGGTGGAGACCACCTGAGTGACGCCCCAGGATCGGATGGCGTCTTGTGGAGTGACGCTCCAGGAGGGGGCGGAGACCAGATGAATGACGCTCCGGGAGTAGGGGGAGAATACCTGTACAATATTGTAGGAATGGATGGCATGTATAGGATGATAGGACCACTATAACAGAATGAGTTGGAATAGGTTTAGGATATGAGAAGATCATGTGGGGGATATATGCATACAAAGGGGCTGAATTTATTAATTAATTTATATATTGAGTTTGGATATTAGCGGTAAACCCGAAAGGGCTTATTTATGAATTGGCAAAAACAATTTACACCAGTGTATTTTTATGTGTATTTTTGTGTATTTTATGTTTACATCTTAAAAATGATTGTACCAAAGAAATAATGAATGGAACTTTGTGTTATATGTTGTAAAACTGTTATTTGAAAACATATTATATGGATCGGAACCACACCCGCTTGAATAATGAGACAGCTGAGCTATTTAAAGGGCCCGTGTGTGAACATGCTCAGTCATCGCCCTTGAAGAAGCGAGGTAGCGAAACCCGGGTCGGGCAGGAACGTGACGATCATTTTGTAATTTTATGCCTTTTGTCTACTGACCTGTTGTAAGTAGAATAAAACCTTTTATTATAACATTCTCAAGGGTGCTTCACTATCTTGCCTATCTCCTTAAATCTTGTAGAGGAGGGGGTCTAGGAGGACCGTACCCTCTGGCTGTCGAGGAGAGGGGCTGACACCCTTGTTTCATCCACCTTGGACCGGAATACATAATTTCCAGCAGCGCGGTTCCAAAACCTATTGACCAAAAAATGGTGACTTATCAGAGGACTCCTGACGACGGTTATTTAAAGCAAACTCAGCAAGGGACAAAAAAAAAAACACCAATCCTCCTGATTCTCCGCCACAAAACAGCGCAGATATGTCTCCAGATTCTGATTGACGCGCTCTGTCTGGCCATTCGACTGCGGATGGAAAGCAGAAGAGAATGACAACCGAACCCCCAAGCGAGAACAGAAAGCCTTCCAGAATCTGGAAACAAACTGCGTGCCCCTATCAGACACTATGTCTGAAGGAATCCCATGCAATTTGACAATGTGGTCAATAAATGCCTGCGCCAGCGTCTTAGCATTGGGCAAACCAGGAAAAGGGATAAAATGCACCATTTTGCTAAAACGGTCCACCACCACCAGAATCACAGACTTCCCCGAGGAACGAGGCAAGTCCGTTATGAAGTCCATGGACAGATGTGTCCAAGGGACGGGAAGGAATGGGCAAAGGAAGGAGAGGACCTGATGGCCGTGAATGAGGGACCTTGGCACGAGCGCAAGTCTCGCAAGCTGCCACAAAACCCTCAACCGACTTACGAAGAGCAGGCCACCAGAATCTCCGAGCAATGAGATCCAGTGTGGCTCTTGCCCCCGGGTGCCCAGCAAGGACCGTGTCGTGGTGTTCTTTAAAAATCTTGTGTCTCAAAGCGAGAGGCACAAACAACCTCCCAGGAGGACAAAGATCAGGAGCTTCTGACTGGGCTGCCTGCACCTCTGCCTCCAATTCAGGAAAAAGAGCAGAGACCACCACACCTTCAGCCAAAATGGGACCCGGGTCTTCAAAATTCCCACCTCCCGGAAAACAACGTGACAGGGCATCTGCCTTCACATTCTTAACCCCAGGGCGGAACGTAACAACAAAATTAAACCTTGAAAAGAACAAAGACCATCTGGCCTGTCTCGGGTTCAGACGCTTGGCTGACTCCAAGTAGGCCAGATTTTTATGGTCAGTAAACACGGTAATAGGGTGTCTGGCTCCCTCTAGCCAATGGCGCCATTCCTCAAAAGCCAACTTGATGGCCAACAATTCCCTATCTCCCACATCATAATTTCTCTCTGCGGAGGAGAGTTTCTTTGAGAAAAAGGCACACGGTTGCCATTTGGCAGGAGAGGAACCCTGAGACAAGACCGCACCCACTCCTACCTCAGAAGCATCAACCTCAACTATGAAGGGTAACGAAATATCAGGTTGTACTAGGATGGGAGCGGAAGCAAAACTCTCCTTGATATTAGAAAAGGCCTTACGCGCCTCTACCGACCAGGAAGAAAAATCTACCCCCTTTCTGGTCATATCAGTGAGTGGTTTAACAAAGGAGGAATAATTCAAAATAAATTTCCTGTAATAATTGGCAAAGCCCAAAAAACGCATCAGCGCCTTCTGATTCTCAGGAAGCTCCCACTCAAGCACAGCGCGGACCTTCTCGGGGTCCATGCGAAAACCAGAAGCGGAGACAAGAAACCCCAGAAATTGGATTTCTGGAACCGCAAACACACATTTTTCCAGTTTCACGTATAATTTATTCTCCCGCAGGATGAGCAAGACCTGACGTAAGTGTTCCTTATGAGTCTTGAAATCAGGAGAAAAAATCAAAATGTCATCCAAATACACTAATACAAATTTTCCCATTAAATGATAAAAAATGCTGTTGACGAAATGCTGAAAAACGGCTGGGGCATTCATCAAACCAAAAGGCATAACCAAATTCTCAAAATGGCCCTCAGGGGTATTGAAAGCCGTCTTCCATTCGTCTCCTTCTCTGACCCTAACCAGGTTGTATGCCCCTCTTAGGTCTAATTTGGAAAAGACTTTAGCCCCAACAACCTGGTTAAACAGGTCCGGGATCAGAGGAAGCGGATAAGGATCACGAATAGTGATACTGTTCAGCTCCCTGAAATCCAGACAAGGTCTTAAAGAACCATCTTTTTTCTTAACAAAGAAAAAACTAGCGGCAACAGGTGACTTCGAGGGTCGTATGTGTCCTTTTCTCAGACTCTCAGAGATATAAGCCCGCATAGTGACCCTCTCAGGTTGGGAGAGATTGTATAAACGAGATTTAGGCAGCTTGGCGCCTGGGATGAGATTAATAGGGCAATCATACTCCCTGTGCGGAGGTAAACCCTGAACTCCACTCTCAGAGAAGACATCCAAAAATTCAGAGAGGAAAGGTGGTACAGTCTTAGTAGAAACCTCAGAAACAGATGTTATGAGGCAATTCTCTCTGCAAAAGTTACTCCAACCATTTATTTGCCTCGCTTGCCAATCACTGGTGGGGTTATGTTTAGTGAGCCAGGGTAGCCCCAACACTAGAGGAGTAGGCAAACCGCTAAGGACGAAACATGACACATCCTCAACATGAGCATCACTCACAATTAAACGGATATTGTGAACTATGCCCTTTAATGATTTCTGAGAAAGTGGAGCTGAATCAATAGCAAAAACAGGAATATCCTTTCCCAAAGTGCATACCTGGAAACCATGAGTTATTGCAAATTGATTATCAATGAGGTTGACAGCTGCTCCACTATCCACAAAAATCTCACAAAAAATTCTCTTGCTCTCTAGCGCCACCCTAGCAGGCAGGACAAAACGGGAACTACAAGCAAACGGAAAACCTTCAATTTCCGCCTCAACCCTGCCAATAGTACAGACGGAACATTTTTAAAGATTTTTTCCTTTTTGTCTCTTTATTACTCCCAGAAAACTGCCTGAATCTCCTAGAGGGACAAACATTTGCCAAATGATTTATACCTCCACAACAAAAACAAACCCTCCCATGCGGGCTGAATCTTCTATTGTCAGAGGCAATCAACCCCAGCTGCATGGGCTCCTGCTCAGAAGGGGCTGACAGCGACTGAGACTCCTGCGCACAGAATGAGACCGCTGCACTGGTCCGGGACTGAGTAGGACAGGAAGGAGAGATCTCTCGTCTCTCTCTAAGACGCCTGTCAATACGAACGGCCTGAGACATAGCAGAGTCCAAGGAGATAGGCCTCTCATGAAAGGAAAATGCATCTTTCAATCCCTCTGAAAGACCATGGCAAAATTTACTTCGGAGTGCAGCATCATTCCAACCAGTATCAGCTGCCCATCTCCGAAATTCTGAGCAGTATATCTCTGCGGATTGTTTACCCTGGCATAACAGACGTAGTCTAGACTCAGCCAGAGCAATACGATCCGGATCATCATATATCTGACCCAGGGCTAAAAAGAATTCATCCACTGAGCGGAGGGGCCGTGCCCCCTCCGGTAGCGAAAAGGCCCAAGACTGAGTGTTACCCCTGAGCAGCGATACAATGATCCCCACCCTCCTTTCTTCATCACCAGAAGAATGGGGAAGAAGGCGAAAATGGAGTTTGCAAGCCTCTTTAAAACGCACAAAATTCTCACTACCCCCAGAGAACGTATCCGGGAGCGAGATCTTGGGCTCAGCACAAACTCCATGAACGCAAGCTGAACCGGTCACTTGAAACTGAGAAAAAATCCTACGGAGATCAGCTACCTGCAGTGAAAGACCCTGGAGGCGTTCAGCCAAAAGTGAAACCGGATCCATGCTTGAGACGGTTTTGGCGGCTGATAATGTCACGGATGGTGTACAGGAAACAAGACAATACCATATAAACAATGTCTCTCTGGATCCACAACTAAGGAACAAAGGGAGACCCCTGCAATAGACCTGCCGCTCTCCCTCACTGCTCAGCCTATGCGAACACCCCAAAGGTGGATGGCCGCATATCCACGTTCCTCGGCTATCTATTACCTGAAGACCCTACAATAGTGAAGGGACACGACCACCGGCTCCCTACACTGACACGGAGGGAGTCAGGGTCACCTGGATCCAGAAAAGACAAAATCATAAATACATAAACAGCACTTATCTTGCAGACGACTGACGACTGAGGACTGGGGACTGGGAACTGGGAACAGCATGCACACACACTCCAGGAAGTTGTATCAGCCGCACACTACTGCATTATGGGGAGGAACTTAAAGGGTAGCAATCAGTCCAACTGCATGACAGCTGAGATAGACTAACGAGATGAGAAACTAAACCAAAACAAAGAAATTCAAGGAGGAGGATCTGAGAAGCTCCTGTGAGCGCTTCTCAGCTGTCTGGCTGTGACAATTGGGTTGAGCAGTAGAGTATATCACCGCTTTGATATCCCTCATAACTTGATATTGGAAGATATCAATGCTACTCCCAGCGGGCATGGGTGGGCAAAAGGTGGATCTGACTCCACCAGTGAATGGATCCACAGAGACGTCAGCTGGGGACATCTCAGAGGTATCCATTCCAGTTAGGAATTCCAGGCAGGCTCGTTCATCATCATTAAATTCATTAACTGCCGTAGTACTTATTTAGTTTATTTATTATTGTGCACATGTGGACGTTTCTACATCGGTAAAACTATCAGATGTCTCTTTGAACGAGTAAGAGAACACTTTAATTCTATCAAGACAGGTAAAGGTTGCCCCAGATTGATAGAACATATTAGAAGTGTCCATAATGGTGATACGAGCTGTATCTCTTTCTCTGGCTTGGAAATTGTATCCACCCCCCCTCAAGGGGGAGACAGACACCGCCTCCTGTTGCGGAGAGAGGCTAAATGGATTTTACGTACCCACGCCCTAGGGGAATTAGGACTTAACGATAGAAACGATTTGAGTCCTTTTCTGTAATATTCTAATATGTATAGTTTTCTGCTGCACAATCTGTGTTCATTCCTTGGATACCGCATTTGTATTGTTTTTATACTGTTATTATATATGTATTTCGTCTTAGCCACCTCCTTTGTGCTGATGCGGCCCGGGTTGTCAGTCTCTATGGCAACGGTCCACGCCAGCATTTAAAAGGAGGAGTGTGCCAGCACGCATTGACGCACAACCAGTTGAAGCGCATTTAGCGCGAAACGGCCGCCGCTGATCAATGCGTGTCTTGAATCGTCTGCCCCCTGCCTGATGTAACCCTGGATTAAATAAAGCTGAATATCCCTTTTACTACACACTGGTGAGTGCCGCTACTTTCTTCTGTTCTACATTACCTTCTACTTATATTTCCCAATGTTTTGGGGTGTACCCTAATTTTAAAAATATAATTTAAAACCAAAAACCAGTGTAGGCTTCCTCCTCCTCCACCGCCGCTTCCACCGACACCGCCACATCCACCGCCTCCTCAACCTCCTACTCCATATGAACCTGGTCCTCCTAGATCAAGATTATGATTTTTTATTTTTACATATTTTATGTTATTTAAAGTCATTTCCCTATCCACATTTGTTTGCAGAGCACTTGCCACCCTCTTAACCACATTTTGACGCCATTTGCAGCCCTCTAGCCCTTTCCATGACATTTTTACAGCCATTTTAGTGCTCAAAAGTTCGGATCCCCATTGACTTCAATGGGGTTCGGGTTTGGGGTCAAGTTCGGGTCAAGTTCGGGTCCCGAACTCGACCTTTTTTCCGAAGTTCGGCTGAACCCGTCGAACCCTAACATCCAGGTGTCCGCTCAAGTCTAATCGTGAACATCACGGGGACATGCGACATGGTGGGGCAGTAAGTATGCACACGCCTACACAAACTAACTGACAGGGGTCAGCCCCTGCAACTTCTGGGTCTCCAAATTGGGCACATGGCCTGAGCTTGCCCTTTACACCTTGGAGGTGCTGGCCTGCCCTGCAGCCGGTGTATTGTCTAAACGTGTGTTTAGCACGACTGGAGGGTTATATTTCCTAATGTTTTGTACCCTAATTTGAAAAAATAAAAATAAATTTTAAACCAAAAATCTGTGTAGGCTACCTCCTCCACTGCCACTTCTACCTACACCACCACATCCACCGCCTCCTCAACCTCCTACTCCATATGGACCTGGTCCTCCCAGATCAAGATTATTTATTTATTTTTTTACATATTTTATGTTATTTTAAGTCATTTCCCTATCCACAATTGTTTGCAGAGCACTTGCCATGCTCTTAACCACCTTTTGATGACATTTGCAGCCCTCTAGCCCTTTCCATGACATTTTTACAGCCATTTTAGTGTCCAAAAGTTCGGGTCCCCATTGACTTCAATGGGGTTCGGGTTCATGGTCAAGTTCGGGTCCCGAACTCAAACTTTTTTCCGAAGTTCTGCCGAACTCGTCGAACCCGAACATCCGGGTGTCCGCTCAACTCTAGCCCTGAGCAAACGGCAGGTCACGCATGAGCTACCTTTGTCTGATGTCAAAGTTACACTAGCGAGTAGTAGTGTCCATCTGTATCATCAAGAAATTGGTCAAGGGTTTCCTCTGCTCATACAGTCGGTCCAACATGTGGAGCTTGGAGTTCCAATGTGTGGAAACGTTGCATATGAGGTGATGTAGGAAAATCACAGAAATATGGTAATAATGCATTTAATAAAATAGATGCAAGCATTATATATGGATAAAGTCCTCACTCTGATGTGATAAAATCTGAGACACTTAGCCAATATATTTTGATCAAAACACATCTGTGCCCGCCTACCAAGCGCCAAGGTGGTCTCAGGTCAGGCGGATCCTACTCTAAACCTACCTAAGCCATTGGGCTTCTATGTTCAGGAGCGCAGACCCCGCACATATGGTGTGCTGCTCCTAGTCACCTCTATGTGCATCAAGCAACCAATGGGAGGAGGAACAAGCACACCTATATGTACCACCTAATCAAGGTGGTCTATGAGATAGGAACTGCAAAAGTGCAAAGGAATGCTACTCACAAGATAAAATAGGAGCATATTCACACATGAAGGTGCCACTCCCTCAAGCAAATACTACATAAACTAAGAAATCACAGAAAAAACATTCACAAGATAAAAACATCCTGCACGGTATGATAAATAAATGTGCGGATGTCCCTGGCCACATTCATGAAGAAAAATCACAGAAATAAGGTAATAATGCACTTAATAAAATAGATGCAAGCATTATATATGGACAAAGTCCTCACTCTGATGTGATAAAATCTGAGACACTTAGCCAATATATTTTGATCAAAACACATCTGTGACCGCCTACCAAGCGCCAAGGTGGTCTCAGGTCAGGCGGGTCCTACGCTAAACCTATCTAAGCCATTGGGCTTCTATGTTCAGGAGCACAGACCCCGCACATATGTTGTGCTGCTCCTAGTCACCTCCATGTGCATCAAGCAACCAATGGGACCTCCTCTACCACATCCTAAAGAAAATAAGACTGCTGAAGAAGGTCCGTTTGGACCGAAACATTCGGTCGCCATCATTATCAAGAGTGGTCACCAAAATTAATCCACAATGTAACTAGATCACGATTTTTTGGATGATATCGCACCAATAAAATACTGAAATAATCTGTGTGCCGCAATTTACATATAATCATTCATCCCGTAGTCCTGGCGACTAACAAAGTGGCCTCCTCAAAGGCTCTGAGCAAACTGCAGGTGTCACGCATGAGCTATCTTTGTCTGATGTCAAAGTTACACCAGCGAGTAGTCCTGTCCATCTGTATCATCAAGAAATTGGTCAAGGGTTTTCTCTGCTCATACAGTCGGCCCAACATGTGGAGCGTCGAGTTCCAATTTGTGGAAACGTTGCATATGAGGTGATGTAGGGGAACACCATTCTGCCTTTACAGCTCAAGGATGGTGTGTTTTGCATGGTAAGAGTTTCTGAACTGCATGCACAATTTCCTTGACATTTTCAAAACTTCTTGCAGTTGGGTGGAAGACTTCAGGAGCCGGTTGACAACCAGATTGAAAACGTACGACATACAGGGCGCATGGATCAGACCTCCCCGACAGAGCACAGACAGAATGTTTTTCCTGTTATCGGTGACCATGGTTCCTATCTCCAGTTGTTGAGGAGACAGCCAGGATTCGATTTCTTGGTTGATGAAACAGAGCACCTCCTTTGGGTTGTGACTCAGTTCGCAGGGGCTGGCCAGGTGCAGAACAGCATTGTCTGTTGACAATGAGTCTGATGCACAGTAAGCCTATGTATAACAGAACAGATTTAGTATTAATGGTGAAGCAAGTGTACTAGATAAACGTGCCTATATATTAGAGCGCCTGTTGACAATGAGTCTGACTCATATTAAGTGTACGTATAACAGAACAGATTAAGCATTAATGGCACAGCAAATGTGCTAGATAAACACGGCTATATATTAGACCACCTGTTGATGCTGAGTCTGATGCACAGTATGTCTATGTATAACAGAACAGATTACGAATGAATGGAGCAGCAGTTGAACAAGAGCCTGCACATAGAGCCTGCACTGTCCCTGAAGGCTCCCTATGCTCTCCCTACAGTTTCTAAAAACTCTCCCCTCTCCCTAGTTCTCCCTACACTGTCCCTATCCCTATGCTCAGTTCACACTGAAATGGCGGTGACTGCATGGGATGAGGCTTTTATAGGACTGTGACATCACAGGGGATTGGCTGGCCGCACAGCATTATAGGTCATACCGCATTTCCGGGCTTCCTACTTTCACTTGGTAACCCATATAGCTGCAATTTTAGAAAGAAAACTATTCGTTTCCATGAAGCATGAGATAATTCGGATTTGTAGCAAATCAACATTTTCCTGAAATTCAGATCGAAGTGAATTAATTTCACTTTGATTCGCTCAACGCTAGTTATAGTATATACTGTCACAGTATGTTATATCATGTGTGTGTTGTAGTTATAGTATATGGTGTAATAGTATACTGGTTGGGTAATACTGACATATTTTAGTTTTTGATATGTTTTTATTAATAATGTGTGTTTTTTTTTGTTTTAGATTCGTGCCAACAGGAAACTTATTTGCTTCACTGCATTTTGAGTTCCTACTGGGCAGCTGAATGATTTCTTGGATGGTCCGTTAAACATGTGAAGTTGGCAGCGACTTTTGGGAACGGTGATGCCAGAGCCCAAGAAGGAGACTGCCAGGATCTGCAGAACTACCGGCTCCGTTTTTAATTGTGGCTGATGAAGGATTTGCTTTGGCACCCCATGTCATGCAGCCCTTCCCCAGATGCTACCTGGATGATACCAGACACTTCAACTATCGGCTGACAAGAGCACGCCATTAGGTTGAGTGTGCATTTGGAATACTTACCAACAAGTGGAGGGCAATCCTGTCATCCTTACAGATGGCACTGGACAAAGCCACCCTGGTGATTAAAGCGTTTGTGCTCATGCACAACTTCATCAGGATTAAAAGGTTTCTGTCACCCCATTAAACCGTTTTTTTTTTTTTTTCTTTAATAATAATCCCTATAGTGCGATCTCATGATACATAATCAAATTAATAATTTTGGTTCAGTAGATTTTGCGTCTTCTCTTCCGGGTGTATGCGATGACGTCATCGACGCAGGCGCATTGAGGATGGAGCGGTCGAGCAGAGCGGCCGCCTCTCAGTGCGCCTGCGCCGATTGAAGCCAGGTACGGCGCAGGCGCGAGATTTCAAATTCTAACAGCGCCAGCAGAGAAGGATTACCTTCCCTGGCCCTGTCAATCAGCATGCCGAGAGGGCGTCATTACCATCGGAGGATGCGGCTGCTACCAGCAAGTAGCCGCCCTACTTGCTGGTAGCAAGGTAATTAGCATATTTTAAAAATCGTTTTTTAGCAAAATCTACTGAACCAAAATTATTAATTTGATTATGTATCATGAGATCGCACTATAGGGATTATTATTAAAGAAAAAAAAAAAAAAAAACGGTTTAATGGGGTGACAGAAACCCTTTAAGGAACGCTCCCTCAGATGCTAACCTGAACCTGAAAGATTTCTAACATCTTCTTCATCTGTTGGTTTGGACCAGATCCGCCATAGATGACTTGGAACCGCTGGACTTGTCGTTTTTAAGATCTATGCAGACTATTTCACCATCCCGGAGGGGGCATTGCGATGGCAGATGGACCCAGTTCATGGCAGGTGTTTTTGTCTGTTCTGGACACTGGGCACATTAGTTCTTTTATTTTTTTAGATAGTTTACCTGATTTTATGTTGATGTAGATAGGGTAGGAACAAAAGAACTGAGAACCCTTGATGTGGGCTTGCGGGCTAGGGTATAATTTAGGCAAATATGTGTCATTATTTCCATTGTTATTTGTGTGCAAGTATCATGTGCATGAGTAGAGTACAGTAAATAGTCACTATATTTGACTAAACATACCCTCTAATACCTCATATACCCTTTTACCAATAAAAGCAATTTCGTTATTGTGAAATGTAGTAATTTATTGTAAGATATCTACCTTGTTGGAAGGAGCATGTAATGAGAAGCCCATTTGCTTTCCAGTTTGGAGAAGAGCTAACACACCCATTTGAAATGTAGAAAAATTTAACTTTTTTCATGTACGTGCACTAACACCTTCTTCCAATTCCTACTAAAAAATAAACATTTTAAATAAAATGGCAAACAACAAATAGGACAAAATAACAGAAAAAGTCAATGTGCATAACTATTCACCCCCCTAAAGTCAATACTTTGTAGAGCCACCTTTTGCGGCAATCACAGCTCCAAGTCGCTCTGGATAAGTCTCTATGAGCTTGCCACATTTTACCACTGGGATTTTTCCTTGCAAAACTGCTCCAGCTCCTTCAAGTTGGATGGTTTGCGCTTGTGAACAGCAATCTTTAAGTCTGACCACAGATTTTCTATTGGATTGAGATCTGGGCTTTGACTAGGCCATTCCAACACATTTACATGTTTCCCCTTAAACCACTCAAGTGTTGCTTTAGCAGTGTGTTTGGGGTCATTGTCCTGCTTGAGGTGAACCTCCGTCCTAGCCGTCCTAACAAAATCGTGAACCTAAGGCTATAATGTAACAAAATATGAAAAAAGTCAAGAGGGGTGAATACTTTTGCAAGGCACTGTATATGAATATGATTGAAATAAAAAATGTCAAACTGCACCTTTGCAAACCGCACAATGACGCTGTCCATGGTACAACGAACGAAGCTTAGTTATTGCATTGGAGAAGCTCAGAGGGCAAAGTGTCTTATAATCATTATAACTTCACAGTAGGCTCATTTGCCATGGAATAGGGTCTAAAAAGATTATGATTGTATTAAGCCTAGCACACATCCATAGTGTTGGTATAATATATTCTACCAAATGTATTACCACAACTTATGTACATACCAATACAAATATGATAGCAAATACGTTTTTTAGAACCATTTTTATATAAATAAATAAAAAAATATTAAAATCCGCCAACAATGTCAAACTAAATCAATATATCCAGCATTTAAATTTCAAATAAAACCCTGGAAAACGGTCAAAGGCCTTGAGTGGACTGTCCTACCACATCCCACCGGGCCCATATAAAGTGGATAGGCCACTATATGTAGTGTGGCCATAGTATTCCCAATCCTGATAATATAGTGGCTGTGACATGGTCCCCATCCTGGGTGGTTTAATTGGTATGGTTGGGCCAGGTTGGGGTGCATGTTGGACACACATGGCCCTATATTTAAACTGGTCTATAGTGCAGAACAAATCTATTGGATCCTGGGGAGATTCCAGGATTTTCATGACAGACAACATGAAATTCACAAATGTCATTTGTCTGTCATGTGGTAGCTGACAGAGATAGGGGCAAATCCTTTAAGGACCCCCTCCTCCTTTCCCTCACCCCTGTTTCTGTTCAGATACTTGGGCACCTGAGCACCAATCAGGGCTCGAGTATTCAGAGCAGAAACAAGGGTTTGTCGAGTCCACCTTCTCTGACGTACTCTGCTGTCTGGGAACCCTTCAGGCTTAAGGGTACAGGACGACAGGGCTCTGCTTGTGATAATTCCGGCCTGGATTCCTCTTGTTCTGAAGGTTCTAGATAGATGTTTTGGCCTTTGGCCATCACAAGTATGGAAGAGAGGGCTGCCTCGAATACAGCCTCTTCTTCTGTGGTCATGGTGTCATTGGCAGACTCGTCACCCAGATTGTCCACAGTACTGAGAAAACAAATATATATTAATTAGTGATTGATCTGAACATTGTATGCCAACATCCATAATCATATGCATTTCTACAATCTCAATAAAGTATTAAGTCACATGTTTGTGGCCAGAACATGCGACTGCTTGTCTGCTACAGTGTAGACCCACAGAATACAGTTTACCATTAACTGGCTACATTCACTGAAGTGCTTTCAATATTACCACCAAAATGCCATCTGCAGATATGTAGCTGCACACTGTAGCCACTGGTCACTTCACAATAGGTAGTTATGGTCATGTTTAATAAAACTGATTTGTTTTGGTCATGTATGTAAAATATCAAGATTAAGATGTGGGTCATATAGCAGACAGCTAGTTCTCGTACACTTTGAATATAAAGGTTATTGCAATAGTCTATCACCGTTGACAGTTTCCATACCAACTCTAGTACACACTCTAGTACTTTGTGATCTATAACATTCAAATGTACACCCTTGCCAGACATAGCATAAAATGTGAAATACACTAGTGGTAAGTGTAGAATACTAAGTTCTTGCCCTTAGTCACTTCCTTCATGGGCATGACCACCAGTACAGGTATTACAGTGAGCACCTTTAAACTGAATTGTATAGTTATGTACAAAGCATAACAACATTTGTCTCCAGCACAAGGCACAAAATACCAGCACTTCCAAAACCAGAAAGGAGCTATCGACAGCATAGCATGATGGGTGAGACCAGACTAAATAGAGGAGATCGAATGACCACTTAAGCTACACTTGAGATGTGGTCATAACCAGCAACAACACAGAAACAAGTGACACCAAAAGAGGTTGTCAGATCACATCACGTGCAGCCAGTCTCTTAGATATTCTGACCCCTGTCATGGGAGAGACCGTGACAGGCATTTTATGCAGTCCCACTGCCACAGGTGTATGAAATCCAGCACTTAGCCATACAGTCTGCAGCCTTTACAAACATTTGTGAAAGAATGGCTCGTCCTAAAGAGCTTTGTATATTCCAGCATGGTACTGTAATAGGATGCCACTGTTATAACAAGTCAGTTCATGAAATTCCTTCCCTCCTAGATATTCTACCATCAACTGTCAGTGGTTTTATTGCAAGCTGAAAGCATTTAGGAACCACAGCAATTTAGTCATGAAGTGGCAGACCACGTAAACTTACACAGCAGGGTTGCCTAGAGCTGAGACGCATAGTGCATAAAAGTCACAGGATTCCAAACTTACTCTGGCATTAACATCAGCACAAAAACTGTGCACTGGAAGCTTCATTGCATGGTGTCTATAGTCAAGTAGCTACATGCAAGCCTTACATCACCAAGCACAATGCCAATCGTCACATGGAACAATGTAAAGCATGTCGCCACTAGACTCTAGAGCAGTAGAAATGTGTTCTGTGGAGTAAAGAATCACGCTTTTCAATCTGTCAGTCTGATGGATGAGATTGGCAAATGCTTGGATAATGGTACCTGCCTGAATGCATGTAAGGTTTGGTGGAAGAAGGATTGTGCTATTGGGTTGGTCTGACATTTTGGACAATTGTATGCTTCCCATTTTGTGGGAATTTTTTTTGGAAAGCCCTGTTTGCTCAAATGTGACTGTGCACCAGTGCACAAAGGAAGGTCCATAAGGGCATGGTTGGATAAGTCTTGTTAACCAAGTCTTGACAAATATTCCCAAAATACAGTTGTTAGTACACACCAAAAGTGGCCCAAGGAAGGACAACTAGTGAACCAGGAACAGGCCCACGGGTGTCCACAGGTCCAGTTCATGGGGAACAATGGGTAGCCTGTCTGGTTGGATCCCACATAAGAGCTACTCTAGCCCAAATTACTGAAAAAGCTCAAGCTGGCTTTGATAGAAAGGTGTCAGATCATATAATGCACAGCAACTTACTACATATTGAACTATATACATGTAGACTGGTCTATCCTTGAAAGAGCTTACAAAATACACTTGGCATCAGAACTGGACCATGGCACAATGGAAGAAAGTGGCATGGTCTGGTCTTAACACCTTGCTACACATCCTTAGGCCTCCTGCACACGACAGCATTTTTTCACGGTCCGCAAAACGGGGTTCCGTTGGTCCGTGATCCGTGACCATTTTTTCGTCCGTGGGTCTTCCTTGATTTTTGGAGGATCCACGGACATGAAAAATGAAAAAAAAATCTAAGTCAAGTTTGCCATTGAAATGATAGGAAAAAACGGACACGGATCACGGACACGGATCACGGACGCGGATGACAATCTTGTGTGCATCCGTGATTTTTCACGAACCCATTGACTTGAATGGGTCCGCGAACCGTTGACCGTGAAAAAAATAGGACAGGTCCTATTTTTTTCACGGCCAGGAAACACGGATCACGGATGCGGCTGCCAAACGGTGCATTTTCCGATTTTTCCACGGACCCATTGAAAGTCAATGGGTCCGCAAAAAAAAAACGGAACCACGGACGCGGATGCACACAACGGTCGTGTGCAGGAGGCCTAAATGGCAGTGACCATTTATGAGACGTGCTATCTAAACTAAATGCGTTAAAAAAATACCTTCAAAAAAAAAATTTCAATGGCTTTTGTTTCAAGATAACTCGATGAGTTAAGAAATATGAGTTAAGAGCTTGTGTGTTAACCCTGCTACATCTATACCTTGCAACAGAACTGAAACCATCTGCTGTCTTGATGCCAGATACACCAGAATACCTTGACATTTCAGAATTATTTTGTCGGCATGAGGGGACCTACAGAATATAGGTAAGTGGTTCTCAAAACATTCAATTGAGAGCTGCACAACAATATAGTCACCACAATCACAAAATGGAGGAGAAGACAGGAATATACTCAAACTTCAAAAAAGAACTTCTGAAAAAATATATTTGCTTGCCATCCCTCATTCGAAGTCAGGAAATGTAGTGTAATTTACTCAGTATATCTGTAACGAGTCATGATTTTATTCCTACTGTGTTTTCTAAATTGTTAATTAGCCGTTATCAGTCGTTAAGTGCAGTAGTTGGCATCTTGGGTGAATTAAGCTGATACATTGGTTGAAAGCGCTAAATCTCAAGTTTTTAGACTGAACTTTTCTGTTGCCTATCATGAAATTCAGTGTCAAATAATGGTAATTTAGAGCCTGGGGTGAAGTGAAAAAAGCAGAGTTATTTTTATGGGAAGCTTGTAGAGCTGTCCGCTGACTGACAGATAGTGCCATAAATACATTGCCTCCCTCATTCCCTGTGTCCCTTGAGATGCTGTGTGAGGCTTATTGCTGTAAAGCTTTAAGCTGCTTTTCCTGGACTTTACACAGAAATAAATGGTGGATTCCCAGGACCAGTATAACATTTTAACAGCAGCAAAGGCTTACATTTAATGTCTCTACATCTGTATGTGTCCTGCTCTGAGTTAAAATGAAATATAAAAACAACTGAGAACCTTTTATAGATCATTTGGATGACTTGTATCTAGTTAGTTAACCACTTCATGCCTAGATATGAAAGGTTTATGTAATATAGTGTACATATAAACGTAATTAACTAAATGGTTGAGTTAATGTATAAATATTATGCATTGTACGGATACTGAGTTACAGCCTGTATTGTAGTCCAGAGCTGAAGTCATAATTCTGCAGACTTCAGAGCTGAAATCTCCTGCCATTTCAGGCTGGCCCAATGTTTACAAGCTTGTTCTGGTGCTTTGTAATCTAGACATTGTGATGTAACTATCGTGCTGCAGAGTATTTTGATATGGGAAAAATACCAATATCCAACTTCATTGTACAAGTTTGGATCAGCTGTTACTTTCCTGTCTGTTGGCAAGCTTGTCAACTGCTTCCAATAGAAAGCAGGAGAATTGTGAATCAAAGTTTGGACTATATATAAGCTGCAATTTAGGATTAATGCATACATTTTAAAGGGAATATGTCATCAGAAAATAACTTAATGTTTAAATCAAGTTTTAGGTAAAATATATATTTTTAGAATTTTTGTGATTTCTTTTACTTTTACGTGTCACTATATTTAAAAAAAAAATCACAAAAACATGCAATTTTTGCATTAGGCCTAAAATATAGCAAGACTTCCTGTTCTTTGAGAGCAGCCATTCTCACTGAGATAGGCTATAGACATAATACATAGAAGCAGACCACCTTGATTTCTGTGAGACATTTTTCTAGGCTGTGCAGAGGTCGGGAGGGAGTAGATAAGCTGTGATATCACCTATTGGTGGATCCTGTGTTATCTATAAAGAGGTGTTAACGGTCATTGTAATTTTGCCTGTGATGATAATGTGATGGCTACTGAAAAATGACCTGTACAAAACAGGAAATCTTGACCTATCTTGGCCTAGTTTGAAAATTGTAGAATTACATAAATTTTTTTAATAGTGGAAGAAATATAAAAAAAAAAAAATGTGTAAGATAAAAATGTGATTTAAAGGGGTTGTGTCACGAAACATATTCTACATTTTTCAAACCAGCACCTGGATCTGAATACTTTTGCAACTGCATGTAATTAAAAATGTTGTATAGCCACTAGGCTGTTCAATCAAATGTATCTGTATTGCGCCACCAGCTGTTTGTTCTTTTTCTTTATTTGTCATTCTCACTGAGATGGTCAAATGTGCTCAGTTTAAATCTTCAACTGCCGCCAGCCGTATGTTCTGCTATGAAGCTGTGGTAAGTTACAGGGAGAGAGCTACAACAGAAAGGACATACCCCCGAGCTGCCAGGCTGAAGATAATCTAGCAGAGCAATTCAAACAATAAATGTGGAGATCTCTGGACCCATATGAGGTGCAGGGCTGCTTCTTTTTTTTATTTAATAGTGTTGAATGAACTATGGACTGTTAGCAAAAGCATGCAGAAGAGGCTGGTTAGAAGCCTCATGCATGCTTCTTGTGACGTCCATATGATGTCAATGAGTCCTCAGTTTCTTAACTTGGAGTCTCTCTGCAAACTCTCTTCTTGACCCCTTACAATCTGCTTTTCGCCCTCTTCACTCTACAGGAACTGCCCTTACTAAAGTGTCTAACGATCTCCTACCAGCAAAAAGAAATGGTGATTATTCTCCACTAATTCTTCTGGATCTCTCTGCAGCATTTCATACCATAGACCAGAAACTCCTCCTCACCATGCTCCACTCAATTGTCTTTAAGGACACTGCTCTCTCTTGGTTCTCTTCCTATCTCTCTGGCCGCTCCTTTAGTGTATCATTCAATGGCTCTTCTTCTCCTCTTCCTCTTGATGTTGGCGTTCCTCAGGGCTCAGTACTAGGTCCTCTACTCTTCTCCCTCTATACATCCCTCATCGGACAGACTATCAGTAGATTTGGCTTTCGGTACCATCTGTATGCTGACGATACCCAACTATACACATCATCCCCTGACATCACTTCTTCTTTACTCCAAAACACCAGTAATTGTCTGGCAGCTGTCTCTAACATCATGTCCTCTCTGTATCTAAAACTGAACCTCTCAAAAACTGAATTTCTTGTCTTTCCCCATCTACTAACCCACCTAAACTTGATATTTCAATTTCCGTCTGCTGCACTATCATAACTCCTTTGCAACATGCCCGCTGTCTTGGGGCCACATTTGACTCCGATCTTTCCTTTGTTCCCCATATTCAATCACTTACACGCTCTTGTCGTGTGCACCTCAAGAATATTGCCAGAATCCACCCTTTTTTTACGGTGGAAATGGCAAAAACTCTTGTTGCTGCCTTGATTCATTCTCGTCTTGACTACTGCAACGCAATACTAATCGGTCTCCCTCTCATTAAACTTTCTCCCCTTCAGTCTTTCCTAAATTCTGCAGCCAGGCTCATCTATCCATCCAACCAACCGCTACACTGATGCTACTAGTCTGTGCCAGTCACTTCACTGGTGGCCCATCCACCACAGAATACAGCTCAAACTTCTCACCCTCACCCACAAAGCTCTCCACAGTGCTGCACCTCCATACATCTCCTCCCCCATCTCCATCTACCACCCTACTCGTGCTCTCCGTTCTGTTAACGACCTAAGATTAATATCCTCCAAATTTGTACCTCTCACTCCTGTATTTAAGACTTTTCTCGAGCTGCACCTACTCTCTGGAATACTCTGCCCAGGAATATTAGAGCAATTCACAACTTCTCCACCTTCAAACGTGCATAAAAACAAACAGACCTATCAAGCTACAGTACCTAAAATGACTTCTCCCCGACTTAACCTCTCCCCCACTAACTCCTCTGACCTGAACGCGATCCTTTAACAGTCCCAACCCCAAAGCAGATCGGCTGGAACCACTCCTTTCAGTTCAATAATGGCTCGAATCCTACTTATCACAATTAACTACCTTATGTGTCACCCCCAATTCCTCATAGATTGTCAGCTCTTGCGAGCAGGACCCTGACTCCAAGTGTTTCAGTTGTATATTAGCTAGTTACTTTTGTTTTGTACATGAACCCAATGAATTTGTAAAGCGCTGCGGAATATGGTGCCGCTATATAAATAAATATTATTATTATTAACAATTAACATATCAACATGAATATCATATCATTTTCCAATCTAGGTAGTAAAGATCACCTGTCACCAAAATGCAAATGTTCTTTCTTTCTTTTTTTCTTTCTTTTTTAACTAATTATGCTTGAATCATATGATAAACACAGCATATTTGGTGCTACAGTATGTGACTGTGTATTTTTCCAGTAACTTGACTTGACTTTTTTCTGCTAACTTACATTCAGCTGTCATGAATTGTATCTTTGAGTCTCTCTATTTCTTTGTCTCCTAAAATAATATGCTGAATCTGATTTACCCTAGTGCTCAGTGCAGCTTCAGACTCAGACACAGGCCAACCTGTCAGACTCTTTCACTTCAAAGTAAGGGTGGGTTCACATCACATTTTATGCTTCCGTTTTAAGTATATGTTAGGAAAAAAATGATTAAAAAAAAACAGCACACCACGTTCTTGTATCCTGCGTAGTCCGGTAAAAAAAAAGTACACTTTTTTTTACAATGTAAAAAAAATGTAATGGAACTCTATGGAGAACGAACGCAACTGTATGGTATCAGTCTGAGGCATCTGTTTAACATATACTTTTCTGTATCCGTTAAACGGACAGGAAAAACGTGATGTGAATCCACTCGAAAAGACAGTGAAAACAATATATAAAGCACACAAAAATCATAAAACAAAATTAACTGAATATATTAGGCTAGTTTCACATTTGCCGCAGAGGTCTCCGGCAGGCTGTTCTGGCAAAGACTGCCACCTGACTGTTAGACCCCATTGACTTTAATGGGGTTCGGCAGAGATCCAGCCTCTATCTGGGCAAATATGCCAGGAATCGGCCGGACAAAAACGTTGTACGCAACTGTTTTTGTCTGGTCGATTCGCGTCTGGAGAGGACAGCCGCAGATTTGAAAATAGCCTTAAACTAATACAGATTGCATCACAAGATTAGTGACTATTAGGGATGAGCGAATCGACTTCAGATAAAGCATCTGAAGTCGATTCGCATAAAACTTTGCTTCAGTTCTGTACCGAGCGCTTGCTAGCGAGTATTAAAATGTATTGGATCTGATGAGCCGAAGTTATTACTTCGCGAAGTCTCGCGAGAATTTGCATAATAACTTCAGAAATTGATTTATACTGTAAAAAACCATTTCCCAAACCCGGGTTCGGTTCCAAGGTACCACTTGGAACCAAACCCGAGTTTGGGAAATGTTTTTTTTACAGTATAAATCAGTTTCTGAAGTTATTATGCAAACTCTCGCGAGACTTTGCGAAGTAATAACTTCGGCTCATCAGAGCCAATACATTTTAATACTGTATGGAGCGCTCGCTCCGTACAGTATTGAAGCAAAGTTTTATGTAAATAGACTTCGGATGTTTCATCCGAAATCGATTCGATCATCCTTAGCGACTATACATTCAGCAATCATTTATATTTAAAAAGTTGTAAAATTAGTATATGAATAAAATGCATGCCAATCTTCATAAATGCAATGTGTTGGCATAGTCTCTCCAGAAAAAAGCAGAAGCAAATCTGCTTTAAACCTAAGCCTTTATACCTAAGTGCTCTCTATGTGTAGAATGGAAGGTACCCAGGCTGAACACTGACCCATTATAGTAAATATAGTAAAGCCGTAGCATGCACAATTTAGGTCTGATTTTCCCACAGTCAAGAAACAGTGTAAAAAAAGGACAGCACATGGACACTATCCATGAATGGTCCACATCAAAAAAATCTGTCACTACTTTTCAGTGGAGTTTGCTTATCTGAATGACCACTAAGGGCTCTTTCACACCAGCAGATGCCGTGCGTGGAATCCGCTGCGTGAAAGACAGCCAAGCCCCGCTCTGGACAGAAGAGACACGGAGCATTAACATGATTGATAATGCTCCGTGCCTCTCTGTGACCTTTTTACTACAAAGTCACAGTGAGATAAAGTTGTCACCGTGATTTTGTAGTAAAAAAAATTACTGAGATTCACGCATGGACTGCTGGAAAAGCCATGTATGTTTATGACAAGACCTGTGCCTCAGCATAAATTACATGGCTCCTCCAGCAGTGTAGGCCCCATTAAGACTAGTGTAGCAGGCGTCCATCTTAATAATTCAGGGCCTACGTTCCTAGAAAAGGATAACAGTGTCAAATCCAAAAATAGCCCAGTCATGAAGTGTTTGTTTTTCTGTGTTTCTGCATGGACTACGCTATAACATATGCTGTTGGACTAAACCAGAGCAATATAGAGTATGCAGAGAATCTATATTCGGTATCAGTAATATCCCTGGAGTTACAAGGTTCATTTTGTAAGTTTTCATTTACAGTGCTCACAACTGTCAGTTGTCAGTACTGGCAGTGCGCACCTGCATATGAGGAGAAGCTCATAGAAGCAATTTTTTAAACTGTCACTCACAAGTTCTAGTGATAATGAGGAATTGGACACATTGCTAAATATTGCCTAACTGCATTCAATTAAAGTAAACTATGCCCCCATCTATCATTCCTTAGGAAACTCTTCTGCAGTGTTAAATTGAGATAGAGGTGTTTTGTGCAGTAGCCAAAGGCCAATTGAAACGAACGAGCAGTTACAATTTGCATACCTAAAATTAAACCATTAGTACAAAATATCAATATAACCCATTTTCAATTCCACACATATTAAAATAATATGTATTTGATCTGTGAAAATGACACATGCAGTCTCTGCAGCACTCCCAAGAGATGCTGGAGCGCAGGATGGGAGTGGTAATGGCTTTGGCTGTCACAGTCAATCCCAGTGGCTTTCCTTACACTGTTGCTCCCTAGGTGCAATGAAAGAAGTGTGCACCCTTTCTTTCCTCGGGGCACACCCTAGTTCTGGGGCCCCTGCCTCATGGTAGTTGGGGTGCCCATGATGTTAAGTGTCTGTATGGGTACAAGGCAGGGCATATAGAGTGCAGTGGCCATCATATAGTCAGAAAACCAGACCAGTAGTAGAAGTATAAACATCAGTGGCGGATTATAATTGGGGTGATTGGGTCTGTAGCCCCGGGCCCTGCATCGCTGGGGAGCCCAACGCCGACCCAAATGCCCACAAACTACCGCGGGGCACGGAAGCACATAGTTCCCTGCCCCGCCGCCGTCTGCCGATCACTGCCATATGCGGTAGTAAAATCCTGGCGCAGGCGGGTGTAATGACATCATTGCGCTGCGCCTGTGCCCGGACGCAGCACCATCTATGAGCGAGCGCCGACTGGGACACAGGTAATTATTAGCTTATTTTTTAAATATTTTGTGTGCAACTTTGGGGGACATTACTGAAGGGACAGTGGGGGGCAAACTACTACGTGGGGGAAAATTACTAGTGTGTGGGAAATTAATACTGTGGGCGCAGTGTGGGGGACAATTAATACTGTGGGGGAAATTGCTACCATGGGGGAATTAATACTGTGAGGGCAGTGTGAAGAAATTGGGTAGACAGCCCTGGGCCTATCATGCACCTAATCCGCCCCTGATAAACATCTCTCTTTACTGTAGTAAAAAATGTTGTAAAAAGTTGTACTACATTTATACTAGCAGATTCTCTCGCATATAGCAATATATGGATTTAGGCAAGGATGGGAGTTATGGCCCTCTTTCCTTTTTATCTAGCTAAAGTCTCTTGCAGTAGGATCTATGGCTGGCAATAGTACCTTGGCAATAATTGCTGTAGTGTCCTCTGTGGGATGAAGGTTCTTGAATGCACGTCTGGCAAGGACATGTCCAAGTGTGAAGGGTATCTTAAGGTTGTCTCTCAAAATCAAAGTCTGAATGGCTGTAGTAGCAGGTTACCTTGCTGACTCCTATACTTGGCCATGCAGATTTCAAGTTCTCCTTTATCTTCCTCTATCTCTTCTTCTCTTTCTCTCTTTGTGTAGAACTAACAGAAATCTCTTAGTCTCTGATGCTTTCTGGGCATAAGAAGAGGGTGCAAGAAGAAACATTACATAACAGTATATAACAGGATATTTGCAGAATACCCCCTACTCTGAGGTACTGCACAATCTATTCATATTATCAGAGACTAGAAACTAGCAAAACTCAATATTAGGTAAACAGTTCGCTTTGTAAGCAAGAACTTATATACTTAAGCTCTCTTCCCCTTATCAATGAGGCCTGTCCAACCCCTCACTCAGCATCGTTCTAACCCTCTCCACTTAGCAACACAGTGTACAGGCTGCTTCCCTCCATCTTTCCAATGTAGCAATGTACACTGAAGAGGAATGAGGAGGCGGCCTACACAGCAGCATTACTACTAGTTGGAGGTGGAAGCGAGGATGCTGTGTGAAGGATGGGGGCTATTACAGTGTTACTATGTTGTCCAAGAGGGCAGGAGCCCTAAATGAAGATAGTGTTGGTGGGCAGTATATAACCTGTGTGGGAGCAGGCAGACATTTTCTTATGATGCCCCACAAGGCATGCACTCTCTGATTTTAGTACCCTGACTGGCTCTCAGCCTCTCTTTTATTTTGAATTGGCAGGTGTGAACTACAGTACTATTGACAATTCAGGGGACAGCCTATTTTTCTTGTAAGGACAGTCCATTGTTAATACTGAACAGCCCCCCCCTTCCCTGCCACATAAACACACATTTTTCCCTGTTTTTTTATATTAATTGTTGCAGCAAGTGTATATATATATATATATATATATATATATATATATATAGAAAAGGAAAATCCAGCGGGAGCACCAACCAGGATATGGGTGCAAGGTCCGACGTAGGGTAACGGCAATACCCGATGATATAAGGCGAAAAAGGTAGGACTGCACTCCTGAATAGTAATGAAATAAAAGACTTTAATCACCCATAATATGGCAAACTTGCGACGTTTCGGCTCACAAGATTATGGGTGATATTATAGGTGATTAAAGTCTTTTATTTCACTACTATTCCGGAGTGCAGTCCTACCTTTTTCGCCTTATATATATATATATATATATATATATACACACACACACTAGCAGAAGGACCCGGCTTTGCACGGGGATATTTAATCAATTTTATTTATTGTTCGTGTGTTTTGTTAAAAGATATCGACAGTATCCACAATAACAGTGACATCTACAGTACGCCGCCCTTTCAACAGTGACCTCCACAGCAGCGCTCTCAGGTCTCAGCGACGCCTATTGGCGTCATCTCGTGAGACCTGAGATTTCCTGTGAACGTGCGCTCACAGGATCGCGCAGTTCACAAGTTGAACTACAGCCTGCCAGCGCTGATCATTCGCTGGCAGGCTGTAGATGTTTAAAAAATCGCATCAGAAAGGTATATTAGACGCTGTTTTGTTAACAGTGTCTAATATACCTGCTACCTGGTCCTCTGGTGGTCCCTTTTGCTTGGATCGACCACCAGAGGACACAGGCAGCTCTGTAAGTAGCACCAAGCACCACACTACACTACACCCCCCCCGTCACTTATTAACCCCTGATCACCCCATATAGACTCCCTGATCACCCCCCTGTCATTGATCACCCCCCTGTAAGGCTCCATTCAGACGTCCGTATGTGTTTTGCGGATCCACGGATCCGCAGATCCGCAAAACACGGACACCGGCAATGTGCTTTCCGCATTTTGCAGATCCGCACATTGCCAGAACTATATAGAAAATGCCTTTTCTTGTCCGCAATTGCGGACAAGAATAGGACATGTTCTATATTTTTGCGGAACGGAAGTGCAGACCCGGAAGTGCAGATCCGCAATTCCGGATCCGAGCGGGAGAAAGTTTGTCCCCATAGAAATGAATGGGTCCGCAATTCCGTTCCGCAAAATGCGGAACAGAATTGCAGACGTGTGAATGGGGCCTAAGAGTCCCTTATCACCGCCAGTTAGTTAGCTACTTGTTAGGTAGTTAGCGCCCAGCCCACCGCACCGCAGTCACTGATTAGTCGCTGATTAGCGTCATCGCTGTCGCTAATCAGCACTAGTACTATATAGTATCTGTAAGTGAGCAAGACTGATCGCAATCAGATCTATATCAGGTCACCTTAGGCTCTACAAAAAACTCAGTGTTCGCCCGATCAGGCCTGATCTTGTGCGCACACTTCCGTTCAATCTGCCCCACCGCAGTGACAGAATTTTTTTTTTTCTGATCACTGCAAAAACACTGTAAAATCGCTGCGGCGCTATTAAGATCACTTTTGAGCTTTTTGGATCTTTATTAGCGATCGCAGCTTTACTTCGCAAGCACTCCTATGTCCTTTCCCCTCTTTTTTTTTTTTTGCACATTTTTGGGCACAGATTTTTTCATCCACATTGATTAATGCGAATGAAGAAATATGTGCCATTCATTTTTTCTTTCAGCCCAGAGGCTGAACGGGAAAAAAAATCTCATTACCCTTATGCTCAATATAAGGCCTCATGCACACGACCGTGCCGTTTTTTGCGGTCTGCAAACCGCGGATCCGCAAAAAACGGAAGGCGCCCGTGTTGTCTTCCGCAATTTGCGGAACGGAACGGGCGCCAGTAATATAAATGCCTATTCTTGTCCGCAAAGCGCGGACAAGAATAGGACATGTTATATTTTTTTAGCGGGGAAGCGGAACGGAGCCACGGATGCGGACAGCACATGGAGTGCTGTCCGCATCTTTTGTGGCCCCATTGAAATGAATGGGTCCGCATCCGAGCCGCCAAAACGGCGGATCGGATGCGGACCCAAACAACGGTCGTGTGCATGAGGCCTAAGGAGAATAGCAGAAACTGGCTATACATGTAATGATTGCGGAGACCCTCAAATGCCAGGGCAGTACAAACACCCCACAAATGACCCCATTTTGGAAAGAAGACACCCCAAGGTATTCGCTGAGGGGCGTATTGAGTCCATGAAAGATTGAACTTTTTGTCACAAGTTAGCGGAAAGGGAGACTTTGTGAGAAAAAAAAAAAATCTATTTCCGCTAACTTGTGCAAAAAAAATAATCTTCTATGAACTCTCCATGCCCCTCACGGAATACCTTGGGGTGTCTTCTTTCCAAAATGGGGTCACATGTGGGGTATTTATACTGCCCTGGCATTTTAGGGGCCCTAAAGCGTGAGAAGAAGTCTGGAATCCAAATGCCTAAAAATGCCCTGTGAAATCCTAAAAGGTACTCGTTGGACTTTCGGCCCCTTTGCGCATCTTGGCTGCAGTAAAGTGTCACACAGTATACCTATACTGTGTGTGAGAAATATCTCTGTAAATGACAACTTTTAAAAAAAAATTATACAAAGTTGTCAATTTACAGAGATATTTATCTCACCCAGCATGGGTATATGTAAAAATACACCCAAAAACACATTGCCCTACTTCTTCTGAGTACGGCAATACCACATGTGTGACACTTTTTTGCAGCCTAGGTGCGTAAAGGGGCCGAAAGTCCAACGAGTACCTTTAGGCTTTACAGGGTTGCTCACAATTTAGCCCCGCCCAAAATGCCAGAACAGTAAACACACCCCACAAATGACCCCATTTCGGAAAGTAGACACCCCAAGGTATTCACTGAGGGGCATAGTGAGTCCGTGGGAGATTTATTTATTTTTTGCCAGAAGTTAGCAGAAATGGAAACTTTATTATTATTTTTTTTCCTCAGAAAGTGTCATTTTCCGCTAACTTGTGAAAAAAAATTAAATCATACATGAACTCACCATGCCCCTCCGCGAATACATTTGGGTGTCTTCTTTCTAAAATGGGGTCATTTGGGGGTATTTATACTATCCTGGCATTCTAGCACCTCAAGAAACATGACAGGTGCTCAGAAAGTCAGAGCTGTTTCAAAATGCGGAAATTCACATTTTTGTACCATAGTTTGTAAACGCTATAACTTTTGCGCAAACCAATAAATATACACTTATTGGATTTTTTTAATCAAAGACATGTAGCACAATAAATTCTGACACAAACTTGTACAGAAATGTAATTATATTTGAACAATTTTACCAGAAAAAGTTAAAAATACACTTTTTTTGAAAAAATTGCGGTCTATTTTGATTAATATCAGAAAAACTAAAAATGTCAGCAGCAATCAAATACCACCAAAAGAAAGCTGTATTTGTGAGAAGAAAAGGAGGTAAAATTCATTTTGGTGCCAAGTTGCATGACCGAGCAATAAACCGTTAAAGTTGTGAAGTGCCGATTTGTAAAAAAGGGCCTGGTCACTAGGGGGGTATAAACCTGTGGTCCTTAAGTGGTTAACAGTAACATACAGAGCGCTTTCCCCTTTAACAGTGACCTCCACAGCGGACGCCCGTTAATTAGTGACCTCCACAGTACCCCGTCTCGTTAACAGTGATTTCCACAATAACCCGCCCCTTAACAGTGATCTTTACAGAACTCTGTTCCCTTAAAATGTGACCTCCACAACACCACGCCCCTTTAACAGTGACCTCTACAGCACCCCGCCCCTCAACACTGACCTCCATAGCGAACCTCCCCCTTAACTGTGACCTCCACAGTTCCCTGTCCCATTAACAGAGACCTCCACTGCGCCAGCCTTTTTAACAGTGACCTGGACAGCATCCCGCCCCCTTAACAGTGACCTTCACAACAGCCTACCCCTTTAACAGTGACCTCAACAGTGGCCACCCCTTTATTAGTGACCTCCACAGTACCCCATTTCCTTAACAGTGATTTCCACAACACCCCGTCCCCTTAACAGTGGCCTCTATAGCAATCTGCCACTTAACACTGACCTCTATAGCGGACAGGCCCATTAACTGTGACCTCCATAGCAGACTGCCCCTAGGGTGGCCAGAGGTCCGGTTTTATGCAGGACAGTCCAGCTTTCAGACTCCCTGTCCTCCATCTGGCGCTGGACCTGAACGGACACAGGGATGTTCTTTTAAACAGCTCACTCTCAGACAGCAGCACTGTGTGAGCGTGAGCTGCAGGGAGAAATTCACCTCCCTCCCACCCCTGCAGCTGACAGAAGTTGATTTTTACCCTAATTCGTTCAATCCCTGTTGGCTGCGGAGTGGGAGGGGGCGTGGCTTATTGGCACCTGGGGCAGGGTTTTTAAGTCCGTTTTTTGAGGGTAGCCTGAATGTCCACCCTACCTGCCCCTGAACTAAGACCTCAACAGCACTCCGCTCCCTTAACAGTGTCATCCACAGAGTCCTGCCCCTTTAAAGCTGACCTGCAGCAGTGAAGAAAAATGGCTGGGTTATTATGGAAACCTGGTGTAAAACTGTGTATATGTGGAGACTAAGGGCCTGCGAGCTTTTATTGGCTGATGAGGGTCATGTGACCAGGCTTCTATTGGCTAATGCATTTTTTGGAATATCTCACACAGGGATGTCCTTTTGAACAGCTCACTTTCAGACAGCAGCACTGTGCTGTGTGAGCGTGAGCTGCAGGGAGAAAGTCATCCTCCCTCCCACCCCTGCAGCTGACAGAAGTTGATTTTTACCTTAACCACCTCAGCCCCCAGTGCTTAAACACCCTGAAAGACCAGGCCACTTTTTACACTTCTGACCTACACTACTTTCACCGTTTATTGATCGGTCATGCAACTTACCACCCAAATGAATTTTACCTCCTTTTCTTCTCACTAATAGAGCTTTCATTTGGTGGTATTTCATTGCTGCTGACATTTTTACTTTTTTTGTTATTAATCGAAATTTAACGATTTCCATATATAAATTTTGCTCTAAATTTATTGTTCTACATGTCTTTGATAAAAAAAAATGTTTGGGTAAAAAAAAAATGGTTTGGGTAAAAGTTATAGCGTTTACAAACTATGGTACAAAAATGTGAATTTCCGCTTTTTGAAGCAGCTCTGACTTTCTGAGCACCTGTCATGTTTCCTGAGGTTCTACAATGCCCAGACAGTACAAACACCCCACAAATGACCCCATTTCGGAAAGTAGACACCCTAAGGTATTCGCTGATGGGCATAGTGAGTTCAAAGAACTTTTTATTTTTTGTCACAAGTTAGCGGAAAATGATGATTTTTTTTTTTTTTCTTACAAAGTCTCATATTCCACTAACTTGTGACAAAAAATAAAAAGTTCTATGAACTCACTATGCCCATCACAAAATACCTTGGGGTCTCTTCTTTCCAAAATGGGGTCACTTGTGGGGTAGTTATACTGCCCTGGCATTCTAGGGGCCCAAATGTGTGGTAAGGAGTTTGAAATCAAATTCTGTAAAAAATGACCAGTGAAATCCGAAAGGTGCTCTTTGGAATATGGGCCCCTTTGCCCACCTAGGCTGCAAAAAAGTGTCACACATCTGGTATCTCTGTATTTAGGAGAAGTTGAGGAATGTGTTTTGGGGTGTCTTTTTACATATACCCATGCTGGGTGAGATAAATATCTTGGTCAAATGCCAACTTTGTATAAAAAAATGGGAAAAGTTGTCTTTTGCCAAGATAGTTCTATCACCCAGCATGGGTATATGTAAAATGACACCCCAAAACACATTCCCCAACTTCTCCTGAGTACGGAGATACCAGATGTGTGACACTTTTTTGCAGCCTAGGTGTGCAAAGGGGCCCATATTCCAAAGAGCACCTTTCGGATTTCACTGGTCATTTTTTACAGAATTTGATTTCAAACTCCTTACCACACATTTGGGCCCCTAGAATGCCAGGGCAGTATAACTACCCCACAAGTGACCCCATTTTGGAAAGAAGACACCCCAATGTATTCGCTGATGGGCATAGTGAGTTCATGGAAGTTTTTATTTTTTGTCACAAGTTAGTGGAATATGAGACTTTGTAAGAAAAAAATCTATAAAAAAAAAATCATCATTTTCCACTAACTTGTGACAAAAAATAAAAAATTCTAGGAACTCGCCATGCCCCTCACGGAATACCTTGGGGTGTCTTCTTTCCAAAATGGGGTCACTTGTGGGGTAGTTATACTGCCCTGGCATTTTCCAGGGGCCCGAATGTGTGGTAAGTAGGTAAATGACCTGTGAAATCCGAAAGGTGCTCTTTGGAATGTGGGCCCCTTTGCCCACCTAGGCTGCAAAAAAGTGCCACACATGTGGTATCTCCGTACTCGGGAGAAGTTGGGGAATGTGTTTTGGGGTGTCATTTTACATATACCCATGCTGGGTGAGAGAAATATCTTGGCAAAAGACAACTTTTCCCATTTTTTTCATACAAAGTTGGCATTTGACCAAGATATTTATCTCACCCAGCATGGGTATATGTAAAAAGACACCCCAAAACACATTCCTCAACTTCTCCTGAATACAGAGATACCAGATGTGTGACACTTTTTTGCAGCCTAGGTGGGCAAAGGGGCCCATATTCCAAAGAGCACCTTTCGGATTTCACTGGTCATTTTTTACAGAATTTGATTTCAAACTCCTTACCACACATTTGGGCCCCTAGAATGCCAGGGCAGTATAACTACCCCACAAGTGACCCCATTTTGGAAAGAAGACACCCCAAGGTATTCGCTGATGGGCATAGTGAGTTCATGGAAGTTTTTATTTTTTGTCACAAGTTAGTGGAATATGAGACTTTGTAAGAAAGAAAAAAATAAAAAAAAAATCATCATTTTCCACTAACTTGTGACAAAAAATAAAAAATTCTAGGAACTCGCCATGCCCCTCACGGAATACCTTGGGGTGTCTTCTTTCCAAAATGGGGTCACTTGTGGGGTAGTTATACTGCCCTGGCATTTTCCAGGGGCCCTAATATGTGGTAAGAATGTAAATGACCTATGAAATCCGAAAGGTGCTCTTTGGAATGTGGGCCCCTTTGCCCACCTAGGCTGCAAAAAAGTGTCACACATGTGGTATCTCCGTACTCGGGAGAAGTTGGGGAATGTGTTTTGGGGTGTCATTTTACATATACCCATGCTGGGTGAGATAAATATCTTGGTCAAATGCCAACTTTGTATAAAAAAATGGGAAAAGTTGTCTTTTGCCAAGATATTTCTCTCACCCAGCATGGGTATATGTAAAATGACACCCCAAAACACATTCCCCAACTTCTCCTGAGTACGGCAATACCAGATGTGTGACACTTTTTTGCAGCCTAGGTGCGCAAAGGGGCCCACATTCCTTTTATGAGGGCATTTTTAGACATTTGGATCCCAGACTTCTTCTCACGCTTTAGGGCCCCTAGAATGCCAGGGCAGTATAAATACCCCACATGTGACCCCATTTTGGAAAGAAGACACCCCAAGGTATTCAATGAGGGGCATGGCGAGTTCATAGAATTTTTTTTTTTTTGGCACAAGTTAGCGGAAATGGATTTTATTTATTTTTTTCTCACAAAGTCTCCCTTTCCGCTAACTTGGGACAAAAATTTCAATCTTTCATGGACTCAATATGCCCCTCACGGAATACCTGGGGGTGTCTTCTTTCCGAAATGGGGTCACATGTGGGGTATTTATACTGCCCTGGCATTCTAGGGGCCCTAAAGCGTGAGAAGAAGTCTGGAATATAAATGTCTAAAAAATTTTACGCATTTGGATTCCGTGAGGGGTATGGTGAGTTCATGTGAGATTTAATTTTTTGACACAAGTTAGTGGAATATGAGACTTTGTAAGAAAAAAAAAAATTTCCGCTAACTTGGGCCAAAAAAATGTCTGAATGGAGCCTTACAGAGGGGTGATCAATGACAGGGGGGGTGATCAATGACAGGGGGGTGATCAATGACAGGGGGGTGATCAATGACAGGGGGGTGATCAGGGAGTCTATATGGGGTGATCACCACAGTCATTGATCACGCCCCTGTAAGGCTCCATTCAGACGTCCGTGTGCATTTTGCGGATCCGATCCATCTATCAGTGGATCCGTAAAAATCATGCGGACATCTGAATGGAGCTTTACAGGGGGGTGATCAATGACAGGGGGGTAATCAATGACAGGTGGGTGATCAGGGAGTCTATATGGGGTGATCACCACAGTCATAGATCATGCCCCTGTAAGGCTCCATTCAGACGTCCGTGTGCGTTTTGCGGATCCGATCCATCTATCAGTGGATCCGTAAAAATCATGCGGACGTCTGAATGGAGCTTTACAGGGGGTTGATCAATGACAGGGGGTAATCAATGACAGGGGGGTGATCAGGGAGTCTATATGGGGTGATTACCACAGTCATTGATCATGCCCCTGTAAGGCTCCATTCAGACGTCCGTGTGCGTTTTGCGGATCCGATCCATCTATCAGTGGATCCGTAAAAATCATGCGGACGTCTGAATGGAGCTTTACAGGGGGTTGATCAATGACAGGGGGGTAATCAATGACAGGGGGGTGATCAGGGAGTCTATATGGGGTGATCACCACAGTCATTGATCATGCCCCTGTAAGGCTCCATTCAGACGTCCGTGTGCGTTTTGCGGATCCGATCCATCTATCAGTGGATCCGTAAAAATCATGCGGACGTCTGAATGGAGCTTTACAGGGGGGTGATCAATGACAGGGGGGTAATCAATGACAGGGGGGTGATCAGGGAGTCTATATGGGGTGATCACCACAGTCATTGATCATGCCCCTGTAAGGCTCCATTCAGACGTCCGTGTGCATTTTGCGGATCCGATCCATCTATCGGTGGATCCGTAAAAATCATGGGGACGTCTGAATGGAGCTTTACAGGGGGGTGATCAATGACAGGGGGGTAATCAATGACAGGGGGGTGATCAGGGAGTCTATATGGGGTGATCAGGGGTGATCAAGGGTGAATAAGGGGTTAATAAGTGACGGGGGGGGGGTGTAGTGTAGTGTGGTGCTTGGTGCAACATATTACTGAGCTACCTGTGTCCTCTGGTGGTCGATCCAAACAAAGGGGACCACCAGAGGACCAGGTAGCAGGTATATTAGACGCTGTTATCATAACAGCGTCTAATATACCTGTTAGGGGTTAAAAAAATCACATCTCCAGCCTGCCAGCGAACAATCGCCGCTGGCAGGCTGGAGATCCACTTTCTTACCTTCCGTTCCTGTGAGCGCGCGCGCCTGTGTGCGCGCGTTCACAGGAAATCTCGGCCATCGCGAGAGGACGCGCCGGCGCGTCCAGGAGGAATGAATCAACCACCTCCAGGACGCGTCTGTGCGTACAGCGGTCCGGAGGTGTTTAATTTGTTCAATCCCTGTTGGCTGCAGAGTGGGAGGGGCGTGGCTTATTGGGACCTGGGGGCAGGGTTTTTAAGTCCGTCTTTTGAGGGTAGCCTGAATGCCCACCCTACCTGCCCCTGAACTAAGACCTCAACAGCACTCCGCTCCCTTAACAGTGTCATCCACAGAGTCCTGCCCCTTTAAAGCTGACCTGCAGCAGTGAAGAAAAATGGCTGGGTTGTTAAGGAAACCTGGAGTAAAACTGTGTGTGTGTGGAGACTAAGGGCCTGCAAGCTTCTATCGGCGGTTAAGGGACATGTGACCGTGTGTATGGCAGTTGGGATATGAAGAGAAAGACTTGCAGGCTTGTATTGGCTAATGCAGGTCATTTTTTAGGAATATCTCAGGAACGGTACGTCCTAGAGAGTTGTGACCCCCCCACAAGATTTCTTTCCAGGTAGCAAGGGATGTGTATGCCAGGTTTTTGAGTGATCGCGGAATATACACACACACATATATACATCCTTCTTTATATATATACACATATATATATAAAAATTAATTTCTGTCTGTCTGTCTAGACGTCTGTCTGGACGTTCTTTATGTGCGACAAAACTACTGGACCGATCTTCACCAAATTTGGCACACAGGTGTCACGGCCTATGGTCGTGACTCTTTGTGTCACATGCAGTTGTCAGCGGTCTGCTTGTTGTCTACCGCAGGTTAGGACAGTTTGTTTGTTTGTCTCACGTGTGGTTGCCGCTGGCAACATAATTATGTTTGGCAGTGTAGCAGCCTGAGTTGGTTGCTAGGCGGCTCGCTGTCAAGGCATGCGGTTGCTTCTGGCAACATTTGTAAGTATGTGTTCACTTTCTATGTTTGGTGTGCACAGGATTCATGTTATGTGTACATTTCCCCTTTAAGTGACACTTACCTTGTCGGGTGTTGGAAGGATTAACTCCTTTCCTAGTTTGTGTGTGTGGGTGTGGCTACTTGGGCTATTTAGCCTCTGCTTGATCCCTGTAGCTGAGGGGTACTCCAGCCATGCCTTATGCTGGAGTCATCCTCCTGGTCTTATACCATCTGTCCAGTGAGGGCCACCCTTGTGGTCATAAAACATGTATTGATGTTAATTTTATGTTTGTGTGGTGTCTTACCTTATTGCAGCTATGGATCTGGTTTCCTGTGTGTTTAATGTGTGTGTGCTGTCTCCCTCTATGTTTGGTGTGGACATTAGCGTTTGAGCACGGGTTCCAGTCACTGTGTCTGTGGCAGGTAGGTGTGGAAGTGGTTTCACTCACCTGCCATATCCATATGTTGTATATGTTTCCCTTTCCTTGCACCTTGGTCAGTTTAGACTCCTGTTCGTCCGTGTCTAGGAGGAACAGGTCGTCTTACCCAGAACCTAGGCCAGGGATATCCTGAGGGCTAGTAGGGACCCGAGGTTCCTTAGTATGAGCCCTCCTACCATCTGGGTTGGCTCATACGGTCAGGGTCAGAGTTAGGGACGCTTTAGGAGGTGACCAGCTCCCTGATTCTGTTGTCCTGGCCTAGCGGCTTCCCATTATCCCTTTAACATCGCACTGCGGGGGGTTTCCCCCACTCTCCACCGTGACAGTATGACCACAAGGGTGGCCCTCACTGGACAGATGGTATAAGGCCAGGAGGACGACTCCAGCATAAGGCATGGCTGGAGTACCCCTCAGCTACAGGGATCCAGCAGAGGCTAAATAGCCCAAGTAGCCACACCCACACACACAAACTAGGAAAGGAGTTAACCCTTCCAACACCCGACAAGGTAAGTGTCACTTAAAGGGGAAATGTACACATAACATGAATCCTGTGCACACCAAACATAGAAAGTGAACACATACTTACAAATGTTGCCAGAAGCAACCGCATGCCTTGACAGCGAGCCGCCTAGCAACCAACTCAGGCTGCTACACTGCCAAACATAATTATGTTGCCAGCGGCAACCACACGTGAGACAAACATACAAACTGTCCTAACCTGCGGTAGACAACAAGCAGACCGCTGACAACTGTATGC
This sequence comes from Bufo bufo, assembly GCF_905171765.1. Taxonomy (NCBI): domain Eukaryota; kingdom Metazoa; phylum Chordata; class Amphibia; order Anura; family Bufonidae; genus Bufo; species Bufo bufo. The sequence goes on from NC_053391.1 coordinate 381,222,216, forward strand.
GACACAAAGAGTCACGACCATAGGCCGTGACAACAGGTACATCAGGATGATATTCCCCAAAAATAACCCACATTAGCCAATACAAGCCTGCAAGTCTTTCTCTGCAAATCCCAACTGCCATAAACACAGTTTTCCTCCAGGTTTCCATAACAACCCAGCCATTTTTCTTTACTGCTTAAAGGGGCGGGCACAGTGGAGGTCACTGTTTTTAAAGGGGCGGGCACAATGGAGGTCACTATTATTAAATGGGCGGGCACTGTGGAGGTCACTGTTATTAAAGGGGCGGGCGCTATGAAGGTCCCTGTTAAAGAGGTGGGCACTGTGAAAGTCACTGTTAACTCCTTAAGGACCGGGCTCATTTTCACCTTAAAGACCAGGCCATTTTTTGCAAATCTGACCAGTGTCACTTTATGTGGTGATAACTTTAAAACTCTTTGACTTATCCAGGCCATTCTGAGAATGTTTTTTCGTCACATATTGTACTTTATGACACTGGTAAAGTGGAGTAAATAATTTAAATTTAAATTTATAAAAAAATATAAAATGTTTCCAAAATTTGGAAAAATTAGCAAATTTCCAAGTATCAATTTCTGTACTTCTATAATACATAGTGATAGCTACAAAAATAGTTATTACTTTACATTCCCCATATGTCTACTTCATGTTTGGATAATTTTGGGAATAACATTTTATTTTTTGGGAACGTTAGAAGGCTTAGAAGTTTAGAAGCAAATCTAAATAAAATTTTCAAAAACCCACTTTTTAATGAGCAGTTCAGGTCTGAAGTCTCCTTTGTGAGGCTTACATAATAGAAACAACCCAAAAATTACCCCATTCTAGAAACTACACCCCTCAAGGTATTCAAAACTGATTTTACAAACGTCATTAACCCTTTAGGTGTTCCACAAGAGTTAATGGCAAATGGAGATGAAATTTCAGAATATAGATTTTTTGGCAAATTTTCCATTTTAATCCATTTTTTCCAGTAACAAAGCAAGGGTTAACAGCCAAACAAAACTCAATATTTATTGCCCTGATTCTGTAGTTTGATAAACGCCCCATATGTGGCCGTAAACTACTGTACGGACACACGGTTGGGCGTAGAGGAAAAGGTGCACCGTGTGGTTTTTGGAAGGCAGATTTTGCCAGACTAGTTTATTTACACCATGTCCCATTTGAAGCCCCCATGATGCACCCCTAGAGTAGAAACTCCATAGAAGTGACCCCATCTAAGAAACTACACCCTCACGGTATTCAAAACTAATTTTACAAACTTTAGTAACCCTTTAGGTGTTCCACAAAAGTTATTGGCAAATGGAGATGAAATTTCAGAATTTAAATTTTTGGGCAAATTTTCCATTTTAATCAATTTTTTCCAGTAACAAAGCAAGGGTTAACAGCCAAACAAAACTCAATATTTATTTCCCTGATTCTGTAGTTTGCAGAAACACCCCATATGTGGCCGTAAACTACTGTACAGGCACACGGTAGGGCGTAGAGGGAAAGGTGCGCCGTGTGGTTTTTGGAAGGCAGATTTTGCTGGACTGGTTTATTTACACCATGTCTCATTTGATGCACCCCTAGAGTAGAAACTCCATAAAAGTGACCTCATTTTGGAAACTATGGGATAAGGTGGCAGTTTTGTTGGGACTATTTTTAGGGTACATATGATTTTTGGTTGGTCTATATTACATTTTTGTGAGGCGAGGTTACCAAAAATAGAAATTCAGAAATTTCATCTCCATTTGCCATAAACTGTTGAGGAAAACCTAAAGGGTTAATAAAGTTTGTAAAATCAGTTTTGAATACCTTGAGCGGTGTAGTTTCTTAGATGGGGTCACTTTAGTTTCTACTTTAGGGGTGCATCAGGGGTTCTTCAAATGGCATATGGTGCAAAAAAAAGGCCATAAAAATCTGCCTTCCAGAAACCATACGGCGTTCCTTTCCTTCTGCGCCCTGCCGTTTGATCATACAGCAGTTTACAACCACATATGGGGTGTTTCTGCAAACTGCAGAATCAGGGTAATAAATATTAAGTTTTGTTTGGCTGTTAACCTTTGTTTTGTTACTGGAAAAAACGGTTTAAAATGGAAAATTTGCCAAAAAATAGCTGTTTTGGCACCGTTTTTATTAAAAATTTTTGACCGTGTTCATTTGAGGGGTTACAATGAGGTATTTTTATAGAGCAGATTCTTACGGACGCGGCAATACCTAATATGTCTACTTTTTTAAATTTATTTAGGTTTTACACTATATTATCCTTTTATAAACAAAAAAAAAATACATTTTAGTATCTCCATAGTCCAAGAGTAATTTTTTTTTTTGTTTTTAGACGATCATCTTAGGTAGGGGCTCATTTTTTTGCAGTATGAGAGGACGGTTTTATTGGCACTACTTTGGGGGGCATATGACTTTTTGATCGCTTGCTGTTACACTATTTCTGATGTAAGGTGACAAAAAAATACCTTTTTTTGCACCGTTTTTTTTTTTTTTTACCGTGTTCATCTGAGGGGTTAGGTTATGGGGTATTTTTATAGAGCAGATTCTTACAGATGCGGCGATATGTAATATGTCTACTTTTTTTTATTTTATTTAGGTTTTACACTATATTATCCTTTTATAAACAAAAAAAATAAAAACTTTTGTATCTCCATAGTCCAAGAGTCTTTTTTTTTTGTTTTTAGCCGATTATCTTAGGTAGGGGCTCATATTTTGCGGGATGAGAGGACGGTTTTATTGGCACTATTTTAGGGGGCATATGACTTTTTGATCGCTTGCTATTACACTTTTTGTGATGTACGGTGACAAAAAAAATACCTTTTTTTGCACTTTTTACTTTTATTTTTTTAACCATGTTCATCTGAGGGGTTAGGTCATGAGGTATTTTTATAGGGCAGATTCTTATGGACGCGGCAATACCTAATATGTCAACTTTTTTTTTTTTTTTTTACAAAATAATATTTTTGAAAACATTTTTGTTTTTGTTTTAGTGTCTCAAGTCTGAGAACCATATTTTTTTTCGATTGTCAGTGGCTAAATGGAATTAAAATTGGGGAAGGGGATTATAAATTTAGTACTCCATGGAAGTGTGGTACTCCCGTAAGCAACTGTCAATGCAGAGGCCCGGATGATCGGGGCACAAGTCACACTGAGTTGTGTTGTCCTTCCATATTCCCCTCCTGTTACACACTTTGCACTTTTTTTGGGACTGTCCCTTCTTTCCAGTATGGGGGACCACACCTGGAAAGTGTTGGCCAGGGACGATCCGGGTGCCTCCAGTTTCCGAGGTACTCCGGCCTGCTCTGCCCTGTTCGGAGGACTGCCTCATAGAACTGCAGGAATTTCCCTGTGTTGCCAGCGCTCCGGGACAGCACAAAAGAGTTGTACAAGGCAACCTGTACCAAGTAGACCGCAACTTTTTTGTACCATGCCCAGGTTTTGTGCATGGCATTATATGGCTTGAGGACTTGATCAGCGAGATCAACTCTTCCTATATACCGATTGTAGTCGATGATACAATCAGGCTTGAGGACCGTTGCTGCGGTACCTCGCACAGGGACAGGGGTGATGCCGTTACCGTGAATTGTGGACAGTACAAGGACATCCCTCTTGTCCTTATATCTGACCAGCAACAGGTTTCCAATGCTAAGGGCACAGGTCTCACCCCTGGGGATAGGTACCTGGAGGGGGTGGGTAGGCAGGCCACGTTGATTTTTCTGCTCGGTCCCACAAGCGGACCTGGATCTGGCAGAGAGGGACTTGAACAAGGGGATACTAGTATAAAAGTTATCCATGTACAGGTGGTAACCTTTATCTAGCAGTGGGTGCATAAGGTCCCATACAAATTTCCCGCTAACACCCAGAGTGGGGGGACATTCTGGGGGTTCAATACGGGAATCTCGCGACTCGTACACACGAAACTTGTAAGTGTACCCTGAGGTACTCTCACAAAGTTTGTACAGCTTCACACCATACCTCGCCCGCTTAGAGGGAACATACTGGCGGAAAATGAGTCTCCCTTTGAAAGCAATGAGAGAGTCATCAACCGCGACCTCCCTTCCAGGTACCTAGGCCTCCAAAAATTTGGCCCCAAAGTGATCGATGACCGGCCTGATTTTGTACAGGCGGTCATAGGCAGGATCACCTTAGGGGGGACATGCTGCATTATCTGCATAATGAAGGCATTTCTGGATGGCCTCAAACCGGGTACGTGTCATGGCCGTACTGTAAAGTGGGGTCTGGTAGAGGACGTCCCCACTCCAGTAATGCCTGACATTGGGTTTTTTGACTAGGCCCATGTGCAGCACGAGGCCGCAAAACATCTTCATCTCGGCTGCACTGACCGGGGTCCAGCCACCGGCCCTAGCCAAAAAGGAGCCCGGCTGTTGAGCAATGAACTGTTGGGCATACAGGTTCGTTTGCTCCACCATCAGATTCACAAAGTGGTCACTGAAAAAAAGACTAAAATAGTCATATTCAGTGAAGCCCACTGTGGGAATCTGGATTCCTGCTTGGCCAACAAAGTCAGGAATCACAGGCTCAAAATGCTCTGGGGTACACCAAACAAGTTCACCGGTAGGGGCTCAGGTGGACTTATCTGGTGGTCCTTAAAACTAGTACGAGCCCCAGAGCTGCTTGTACTAGTGTGGGCCACAGGGTCCCTGGCATGGTGGTCCCCTTGCTCCGCCTGCCGGCGACTCTGCCGCCTTGGGGGCTCATCATCATAGCTAGATGATGAGGAGGACGCGGATGACAAGAAGAAAGTGGGGTCATCCTCGTCCTCACTGGGACTCTCGGATTCAGAGGCAAGCTGGGCGTATGCCTCCTCGGCCGAGAACATCCGACAGGCCATAGGGGAGTGTGTGTGTGTGCGTGCGTGCGTGAAAAACTTTATTCAGTGTGCGTGTGTGGGGAACGGGTGTTCACGTACTTTGCCCTACACCTAACAGAAAAAAAATATAAAATTTGAAAATCCCAAAAAGTGTAAAAAAATAATAAAAAGATTCAAACGCTATCTCTGATAGGACGCATCAATATATTTAAAATGGTTCTTCTTCCTAAGTTACTATACTTATATAGAGCAACCCCCCTAACTTTGCTGAAATCTCACTTTCAGACCTAGATCGCATACTAAAGACCTTTTTATGGAATAAATCCGTTCCCCGCATAGCTAGAGATACTTTGAAAGCCACAAATGAGAGAGGTGGTCTGGCACTTCCGGATATGTATCTATACTACATTGTGACACAACTAAACTATGCGGCCTGGTGGATTAAGGCAGACCCATACAACCCGGCAGTGGTATTGGAGGCGGCCCTCATGGGATCATATGAAGCTATGACAAATTTAGAGCAGGGAAGTACCCGGTAAAGCATCTTACTACACTAATGGTGGGGGTGATCAACGCCTGGAATGCTTTTGCGGTGGTGAGGGAGGATGGAGAGGAAAGCAATATACTATCCCCAGTAATGCACTTGTGGGGGAATCCCAAATTGGTGGAACTGAATTCTCTGCTTGACTTTGAGTTATGGCCGCGAAGAGGCATCAAATATCTTACTCTAATCTACGAGGAAGGTTTTTTTAAAGTGTTCTTAGCCCTACAGACGGAATAAAACTTACCACAAGCATCCCTCTTTACATTTTTTCAACTGAGACATGCTTGCGAATCCCAGTTTGGGGCTGGTCCTTTGAGGCTAGAATACAGTGAAGTAGAGAAAATTCCCAGACGGGCAAATCATACTAAGATGGTGTCATCTTTCTACGGTTTCCTTCTATCCTCCCGACCTTCGCCGATGGCAAGGGCTTTTCTTAAGTGGAAAGCAGACATCCCAATATTGGAAGCTTATCATGAGAAAGAGTTGTTGGCCTCCTGGAGGAGGGCGGTGATTTGTGCACGGGATCAGGCAAAATGGTTACACAGAGTCTACTTTACCCCAGTGAGATTGGTACACATGCATAAACTTGCTTCAGATACATCTACAAGATGTAATAATGAGAAGGGGACTCTATTGCATATGGTATGGCAGTGTCCGGTTATTGCTGAATTCTGGATAGAGGTGCATAAGTATCTTAATGCTCATCTGGGGCTCCCAGCAGTTGTAAGACCTGAAGTTAGTCTACTGGGTCTTGTTAACGATATTATCCCAACTAAACATACCAAAATCCTTTATAGGCTGCTGATGTTCTATGCGAGAAAGTCAATTTTGCTGAATTGGAAGCCCCCAAAAAACTAACGCTGTCTCATTGGATTCAGCTTATTAATGCTACATTATCAGTGTATAAGCTAACCTATGAAGCCAGGGGTATACCGGAGAAATTTGGGAAGATCTGGGATATTTTGCAAACTCGGTTACAGTGTAATTGGGCTGGAGAAATTAAGAGATGTCCAGGTCACTGCAAGTATGAATGTGTGTGTGAATGGGGACAGGTTCTAATGAAATAATTCTGCTTTGTGGCTGATGTGAATCGCATTAGCAACCTTTACACTTGAAGATACATCATCTATATGTAATCCTATTATCTTGCCTGTCAATTTGAATATGATGGTTGACGTTTACACCTTGTTGTGGGGGTTGTTCTCCCCTATTTAATGTGTTTCTCTTTTCTTTGTGAAAATGGAAAAATAAAGCCTTTTTAAAAATAAATAAAGTTTAAGCATTGAATTAAAGGAGGTGGCACGCATCAATTAAAGGAGAATTTCAGAAATTTTATTCCCTGTCACCTATGCAGAGCAGGGGTTTCTATCCGGCAAAATTTGTAAAATGTCACCTGACAATGTAACAGACGATTTTTTTAGATTTATGTTCCTGTCACCTATGCAGAGGTGCCCCCATGACGTCCACCATCCATTTGGATATCTTCTCTATCAACTTTCGATGTTCTTTTCTGAGCCTACCATGTTGATCACGGTTATCGGCGAATCAGGGTTCCACGCCAGAGAGGGAGCGTAAGAAAGGGAGACCTCATCCAAGGGAGGTCAATGGCTGCAATGGGATGAAGCGGAAATGTGGGACAAATTATTAAAGCAGAAGAAGAAGAATCGAATGAAAGGGCCAATTAAAGACGAATTTTAGAAATTTAAGTCCCTGTCACCTATGGAGAGTAGGAGTTTTTCATCAGCAGAAATGGGTTAAAGGGTTTCTACCACCAGAATTACTGTTATGTAGCTGACTGATATAGCGATGCGCTAATGTCAGCACTACATAACAGTATGTTTCTAACATTAGTCCCTGCAGCCGTTTTTGTTAAAAAAGCACTTTTATTATATGCTAATGAGCCTCTAGGTGCTATGTGGGCGTAAAAGCAGCACCTAGAGGCTCCGTCCACTCACGCTTTATCCCGCCCAGGTCCAGTGTTCTGCCCGCCCAGCTCCTCTTGATTGATGCCACTGTTCCCTGCATCGTTGGCAAAATCCCACGCCTGCGTCGTTCACTTCTGTCTTCGGCTCAGGCGCAGTGAGTGAATGATGCGATCATGGTGCCGGATTCCTCACTGCGCCTGCACCGACTACGTCACAGTGAGGAAGCCGGCATCAGGAGAGCGGCCTTTACTCACTGCGCCTGCGCCGAAGACAGGCTGCAGGGACTAATGTTAGAAACATACTGTTATGTAGTGCTGACATTAGCGCATCGCCACCGATCAATGAAACAGACTATTTTAAAAATTTCGGTCCCTGTCACCTATGCAGAGCAGGGGTTTATTCACGTCAAAAATTGTAAAATGTCAACCCAAGAATGTAACAGAAAAATTTGTGAAATTTATTAACCTGTCAACTAGGTAGAGGAGGGGTATATTACAGCCAAAAATTGGTTAATTTCACCCGAAAATGTAACAGACAAATTAGTGATTTTTTTTTACCTGTCTACTAGGTATAGTAGTGGTATATCACAGTCAAAAATTAGTGTATTTCACCCGAAAATGTAACAGACAAATTTGTGAATTTTTTTAACCTGTCTACTAGGTAGAGCAGTGGTACATCAAACCCAAAAATTGGTCAATTTCCCCCAGAAAATGTAACAGACAAATTAGTGAATTTATTTAACTGTCTACTAGGTATAGCAGTGGTATATCACACTCGAAAATGGGTGAATTTCACCCGGAAATGTAACAGACAAATTAGTGAATTTTTTTAACCTGTCTACTAGGTATAGCAGTGGTATATCACACCCAAAAAAAATTGGTAAATATTGGAAGCTTATCATGAGAAAGAGTTGTTGGCCTCCTGGAGGAGGACGGTGATTTGTGCACGGGATCAGCTGATTCAGGCAAAATGGTTACACAGAGTCTACTTTACCCCAGTGAGATTGGTACGCATGCATAAATGCATGAATGTGACCCGAAAATGTAACAGACAAATTAGTGAAATGACATAAAATAAAATAACATACGTACAAATAAAAAATAAAAAAAACATTTATAAGGTGGAGGTCCATATGGAGTAGGAGTTTGAGGAGGCGGTGGACGTAGCGGTGTAGGTGGTAGCAGCGGTGGAGGAGGACGAGGTAGCCAACACTGGTTTTTGATTAAAAAAATTTACATTTTTTATTAGGGTACAATCCAAAAGAGTGTGAAATATCCAAAATACAAGAATGAGCAATTTCGCTGTAGTATAACAATGGCTGGTTAAGGCCGGTATACATCGGTCTATTCTGTACAAGGTACGGACAAGTCCTGTAAGATCCATGCCTGGTTCATTTTAATGAACGTGAGCTTGTCCACATTGGCTGTGAACAGGCGGCTGCACTTGTCTTTGATAACGCCCCCTGCCGTACTAAACACACTTTCAGATAATACACTGGCTGCAGGGCAGGCCAGCACCTCCAAGGCGTAAAGGGCAAGCTCAGGACATGTGCCCATGCCCAATTTGGAGACACAGAAGTTAAAGGGGGCAGACCCGTCATTCAGTACGTGTAGGCGTGTGCACACATACTGCTCCACCATGATGGTGAAATGCTGCCTCCTGCTAAGATGTTCCATATCAGCTGGTGGTGCTGGTTGTTGTGGCGTGCTGACAAAGCTTTTCCACATTTCAGCCATGCTAACCCTGCCTTCTGAGGTGCTGGTGGTTCCCCAGCTGCATTGGCGACCTCTTCCTGCTCCTCTGCCTTTGCCTTGTGCTTCCACTGTGCCCCCGCTGTCAGGTGGGAATGCCACCAGCAGCGCGTCTACCAGCGTGCGCTTGTACTCGCGCATCTTACGATCACGCTCCAGTGACGGAATTAAGGATGGTACGTTGTCCTTGTAACGGGGATCCAGCAGCGTGGCCACCGAGTAATCAGCACAAGTTAGAATGTGGGCAACTCGGCGGTCGTTGTGGAGACACTGCTGCAGCATGTAATCGCTCATGTCTGCCAGGCTGCCCAGAGGCAACGAAAAGCTGTCCTCTGTGGGAGATGTATCGTCTGTGTCCTCAGTATCCCCCCAGCCACGCACCAGAGATGGCCTTGAGCTGGTCTAAGTGCCACCCTGCTGTGAACAAGGTTCCTCCTCCTCCATCTCCTCCTCCTCATCCTCCACCTCGTAATCCTCCAGAGCTGTGCCCTGGCTGGACAATTGTGTACCTGGCGTTTTCGGGTGCAGGAACCCACCCTCGGAGCCACTTGTGAATAACTGGCCGGAAACCCTAAAAAAAGGATCCCTCTTCCTCCTCCTTCTCCTGTGCCACATCCTCTTCCATCATCGCCAGCAGCGTTTTTGAAGGAGGCATAGAAGTGGGATAGTAACGCTGAGAACGGCGTTATCAGCACTGGTCATGTTGGTGGAGTACTCGAAACAGCGCAGCAAGGAACACAGGTCTCGCATGGAGGCCCTGTCATTGGTGGTGAAGTGGTGCTGTTCAGCAGAGCGACTCACCCGTGCGTGCTGCAACTGAAACTCCACTATCCCCTGCTGCTGCTCGCATGTGTGCAAGGTGGAGTTCCACCTTGTGGGCACATCGCATATGAGGCGGTGAGCAGGAAGGCCGAAGTTACGCTGCAGCGTTGACAGGCGAGCAGCAGCAGGGTGACGCAGGGTCGGCCTTTGGGGTGTGCGAGCTGTGCGGCCGCACAGGGCGCCATGGCAACAGGGGCGCCCAGCGGCCGACACAGCTCGCAGTCGGTCTCTACAGGCTACAGCAGCCGGCCCGACCTGAGCCGAGATTGGGCGCAAAATTGCAGCGGGCGGAGGCAGCAAACACTAAAATGAGGATCATGGGAGCCTATGGCTCCAGTGCCCTCCGTTCTTCCTCATAGGCTTCAGCGCCTGAAGCCTATGAGGCAGTAGAGCGAGCGTAGTGTCTAGAATGTAGTTGATCCTAGGAGGTATGATGTCAGGGAAAGAGGCGGAGTCTTGTCATCCAGGGAGCGGGGCCTAAAGATGTGCTGGAGATTCTACAGAGCAGGAGCAAAGTCTGCAGGTAAGTATGTGGAGGAGAATAGTGACTGTTATTTTTTACTTGGGGGGCTTTTTGCAGGGGCTGAAGGGAGAAGGAATCATCTTTGTACTGGAGACTGTATGTTAGAGGGGTCTGAAGAAAGGGTAGTTGGGGTGATATTATTTACATGGGACTGTATGCTGGAGAGGCTGAAGGCAAGGGGGTGATATTATTTTACATAGGGCTGTATGCTGGAGGGGCTAAGGCAGGGAAGTGATGTGTCTTACATGGGACTGTATGCTGGAGGGGCGTTGTATCTTACATGGGACTGTATGCTGGAGGAGCTGAAGGCAGGGGGAGTGATATTTTTTACATTGGACTGTATGCTGGAGGGACTGAAGGAAGGGGGAGTGATGTACTTTACATAGGACTGTATGCTGGAGGGGCTGAAGGCAGGATGAGTGATGCATTTTACATGGGACTGTGCAAGAAGGACTGGAAGGCAGGGGTGTGATGTATCTTACATGGGACTGTATGCTGGAGGGGCTGAAGGCAGGCGGCAAAGAGAGGGAGTGTGATATTATTTACATAGGACTGTATGTTGGAGGGGCTGAAGGCGGGGAGTGATGTATTTTACATGAGACTGTATGCTGGAGGGGCTGAAGGCAGGAGAGTGATGTACCTTACTTGGGACTGTATGCTGAAGGGGCTGAAGGCAGGAGAGTGATCTACCTTACATGGGACTGTATGCTGGAGGAGCTGAAGGCAGGGAAGTAATGTGTCTTACATGGGACTGTATGCTAGAGGGGCTGAAGGCAGGGGGAAGGTTGTATCTTACATGGGACTGTATGCTAGAGGGGCTGAGGGGGGGGGGGCATAATTATTACTATGATACTACAGAGGGGGCCATTATAATATTAATAATGATAATAATAATAATACAGAGGAGGAAATAATAATAATAATAATAATATAGAGGGGCCAGTATATATTATAATTATACAGAGGGCATTATAGTTATGGGCACTACGGGGGAGGGGAGGTCTGTTATCTGAGGATGATAGTAAAGTGAGAAATCCCCAAAATTTTCTGTGAAACTTTACAGATATGAGACGCGGCTGAAAGAAGTTATCATGACGGTCCTATCTCCGAATGAAGATGCTGAGGAAAGTCTACATCACAGGAGATGTCACTGGATGTAACAGGTATGGTGCGGTACTCTTTTTTTTTTTTTTTTTTACCAAATATCTTTCTTTAAATGGGGCCTGGGGGCAGGGGACTGGATAAGGATAAGGGTGACAGACACTGGGTATGATTAACCCCTTAGTGACCAAGCCTGTTTGGGCCTTTATGACCAAGCGTTTTTCTTCCTTTTTTTATGGTCTCGTTCCAAGAGCTATAACTTTTTTATTTTTTCATCTATATAGCTTTATGAGGGCTTGTTTTTTACGGGACAAGTTGTAGTTTGTAATGGCACCATTTTGGGGTACACATAACTTTCTGATTAACTTTTATTAACTCTTTCTGGGAGGGAGATGGGGAAAAATAGCAATACTGCCACTGCATTTTTACATTATACATTTTTTGGCGTTCATTTTTCAGGACAAATAACATAATATCTTTATTCTCTGGGTCAGTACGATTACAATGATACTAAATACTTATAATTTTGTTTTCGTTTTACTAATTTTTTTGCAATAAAACACCTTTTATTAACCAAAAAAATGATTTTGCATTGCCACTTCACAAAACCCATAATTTTTTTTTTTATAAATATATATATGGAATTGTGTGAGGGCTTGATTTTTGAAAGACTACTTGTATTTTTCATTGGTATGATTTTGGAGTAAATGCCGCTTTTTGATCGCTTGTTATTACGTTTTTTTTTCGGTGGAAACTAAGAATAAATTCGAAATTTTGTCTTTTTTTATTTTTTATTATTTACGGCGTTCACCATAGGGGATAATTTATGTAATATTTATGTAGTCCCGGTCGTTACGGACGCGGCAATACCAAACATATGGGGGATATTTTCTTTTTGCTATTTTTTTCATTGAAAAGCGTATTTTCAATGGAAAAAAAAGCATATTTTTTTATTTTATGGAATTTTTTTTATTTAATAAATGTGTATTTTTTTTCTATTTTTTTTACTACTTAATAGTCCCACAAGGGGACTATAATATACAGTATTTTGATTGCTTTTAAAATGTAATGCATTATCTCTATAATGCATTGCATTTCAATAGCAATGCTATTCAAACATTGACCTGCTGGAGGTAACGGAAGACAGGCTCGGGGCCCTGATCGGAAGCAAGGTAAGCTTCCCAACACATCAGCACCACGCGATCGCAATTTCGGGGTGCTGATGGGAGACAGAGGGAGTCCGCTCCCTCTGTCACCACTTTACATGCAGCAGGCGCCATTGCGCCCGGCATGTAAAGGGTTAAACAGCCCGGATCGGCACTCCTGCCAGTCCGGGCTGTTAGAGCAGGGACCCGGCTCTCATGTGAGAGCCAGGGCCGCGCTCCCCGCTGCACGGGGGAGCCGTGCAGCGCTTAAACTGGGCCGCCGTAAAAACGCGGCGGCCCAGCCTAAGGCCCCTTAGTGACCGCCGTAAAAACACGTATGGGTGGTCACTAAGGGGTTAAGGGGGCAGAGGACTGAACAAGGTGGGTGACACCGTGACAGTCACTGGGTATGATTAAGGGGGGCAGCGGACTGGGTAAGGGTGACACTGGGTATGATTAAGAAGGGCAGGGGACTGGGTAAAGGTGACAGGGTATGATTAAGGGGGGCAGGGGACTGGCTATGGGTGACACTGGGTATGATTAAGGCCCTTAATCATACCCAGTGTCACCCAGAGCCAGTCCACTGCCCCCCTTAATCATACCCTGTCACCCTTACCCAGTCCCCTGCCCCCCTTAATCATACCCTGTCACCTTTACACAGTCCCCTGCCCTTCTTAATCACACCCAGTGTCACCTTTGCCCAGTCTCCTGCCCCCTCAATTAGACCCTTCCCCCCTTAATCATACCCAGTGTCACCCATAGCCAGTCCCCTGCCCCCCTTAATCATACCCTTTCACCTTTACCCAGTCCCCTGCCCCCCTTAATCATACCCAGTGTCAACTAAAGCCAGTCCCCTGCCCCTTTGTCATACCCAGTGTCACCCTTATCCAGTGCCCTTCCCCCTTAATCATACCCAGTGTCTGTTACCCTTAATTTAAGGGGGGCAGGGTCTAATTAAGGGGGCAGGGGACTGGGTAAGGGTGACACTGGGTATGATTAAGAAGGGCAGGGGACTGGGTAAAGGTGACAGGGTATGATTAAGGGGGGCAGGGGACTGGCTCTGGGTGACACTGGGTATGATTAAGGGGGGCAGGGGACTGGGCAAAGGTGACAGGGTATGATTAAGGGGGGCAGGAGACTGGCTATGGGTGACACTGGGTATGATTGTACTTGTTTGCACTTGCACTTAAATTATCTGTAATTAAAGAAAACAGTTTGTTACAAAGATTGTTTTCCTCTTTGTGTATGTTTAGGTGAACGGGGGGCGCCACGAGATTAGCTCGCACAGGGCGCCTGAACACCTAAGGCTGGCCCTGGGTGAGAACACCGAAAGCGTGCACAGACAGCCAGCACTTTATGCAGCAGCTCTGACATATCAGGGTAATTTTTAAGGAATCTCTGCACCACCAAATTCAGCACATGCGCCAGGCAAGAGATGTGCATCAAACTGGCTAGTCCCAGAGCTGCTACAAGATTTCGCCCATTCTCGCACACCACAAGGCCGGGCTTGAGGCTCACTGGCACCAACCACTCATCGGTCTGTTGTTCAAGGCCCGTGCATAGCTCCTGCGCGGTGTGGGGTTTGTCCCCCAAACAGATTGAAGTTGGTGCTGAAGTTGGTGGTGAAGGTATTACGCTGACCGGATGAGGAGCAGGTAGAGGATGAGGAAGCAGATTAGGAGGAGGAAGCAACAGGAGGCAAACTGAAGCGGCCTGCAATCCTCGGTGGTGGAAGGACACGCAGCAAACTGCTATCTGCATCAGGTCCAGCCGCCACTGCATTTACCCAGTGTGCTGTTATGGAGATATAATGTCCCTGACCGTGCTTACTGGTCCATGTATCCGTAGTGAAGTGCACCTTGCCACAGGTGGCGTTGCGCAGTGCACACCTGGTTTTGTCCCCAACTTAGTTGTGCAGGGAAGGGATAGCTCGTCTGGAAAAGTAGTGGCGGCTGGGCACGACGTACTGTGGGACAGCCACCGCCATAAGGCCTTTAAAACTCTCCGTCTCCACCAGACGGAATGACAGCATTTCAAAGGCCAGTAATTTTGAAATGCTGGCATTCAGGGCCAGGGATCGCGGGTGGGTAGGGGGGTACTTCCTCTTCCGCTCCAGTGTTTGGGAGACGGAGAGCTGAACGCTTCTGTGGGACATTGTGGAGATGCTTGGTGACCCAGATGGAGGTATTGCTGGCAGATCCTCTGTTTGTGGGGTGGCATTGTCACTCCAGAGGTGGATGAAGAGGCTGAGACTGCAGCAGAAGAGGGAGCAGGAGGAGCCAGAGACCTTTCTTGTTTTTTGAGGTGTCTACTCCGCTGCAGCTCGTGCTTTGCACTTAGATGCCTGGTCATACAGGTTGTGCTCAGGTTGAGAACATTTATGCCTCGCTTCAGGCTCTGATTGCACAGCGCGCAAACCACTCGTGTCTTGTCATCAGCACATTGTCTGAAGAGCTGCCACGCCAGGGAACTCCTTGGAGCTGGCTTTGGTGTGCTCGGTCTCTTGCTGCGGTGGGCAGTAGCAGGTGTACTGTCTAGGGGATGGCCGCTCCGCTTTTGCACCCTGCTCCCTCTTCTGCTGTGCTAGTGGCTCTGTGCGACCACCACCTATTCCTCCAAACTACAGTCGTGGCCAAAAGTTTTGAGAATTAGATAAATATTGGAAATTGGAAAAGTTGCTGCTTAAGTTTTTATAATAGCAATTTGCATATACTCCAGAATGTTATGAAGAGTGATCAGATGAATTGCATAGTCCTTCTTTGCCATGAAAATTAACTTAATCCCAAAAAAACCTTTCCACTGCATTTCATTGCTGTCATTAAAGGACCTGCTGAGATCATTTCAGTAATCGTCTTGAGACTGTTGAGGAGCACAAGGCTGGAGATCATTATGTCAGGGTGATTGGGTTAAAATGGCAGACTTGACATGTTAAAAGGAGGGTGATGCTTGAAATCATTGTTCTTCCATTGTTAACCATGGTGACCTGCAAAGAAACGCGTGCAGCCATCATTGCGTTGCATAAAAATGGCTTCACAGGCAAGGATATTGTGGCTACTAAGATTGCACCTCAATCAACAATTTAAAGGATCATCAAGAACTTCAAGGAAAGAGGTTCAATTCTTGTTAAGAAGGCTTCAGGGCGTCCAAGAAAGTCCAGCAAGCGCCAGGATCGTCTCCTAAAGAGGATTCAGCTGCGCGATCGGAGTGCCACCAGTGCAGAGCTTTCTCAGGAATGGCAGCAGGCAGGTGTGAGCGCATCTGCACGCACAGTGAGGCAAAGACTTTTGGAAGATGGCCTGGTGTCAAGAAGGCCAGCAAAGAAGCCACTTCTTTCCAAAAAAAACATCAGGGGCAGATTGATCTTCTGCAGAAAGTATGGTGAATGGACTGCTGAGGACTGGGGCAAAGTCATATTCTCCGATGAAGCCTCTTTCCGATTGTTTGGGGCATCTGGAAAAAGGCTTGTCCGGAGAAGAAAAGGTGAGCGCTACCATCAGTCCTGTGTCATGCCAACAGTAAAGCATCCTGAGACCATTTATGTGTGGGGTTGCTTCTCATCCAAGGGAGTGGGCTCACTCACAATTTTGCCCAAAAACACAGCCATGAATAAAGAATGGTGCCAAAACACCCTCCAACAGCAACTTCTTCCAACAATCCAACAACAGTTTGGTGAAGAACAATGCATTTTCCAGCACGATGGAGCACCGTGCCATAAGGCAAAAGTGATAACTAAGAGGCTCGGGGACCAAAACGTTGACATTTTGGGTCCATGACCTGGAAACTCCCCAGATCTTAATCCCATTGAGAACTTGTGGTCAATCCTCAAGAGGCGGGTGGACAAACAAAAACCCACTAATTCTGACAAACTCCAAGAAGTGATTATGAAAGAATGGGTTGCTATCAGTCAGGAATTGGCCCAGAAGTTGATTGAGAGCATGCCAAGTTGAATTGCAGAGGTCCTGAAAAAGAAGGGCCAACACTGCAAATACTGACTCTTTGCATAAATGTCATGTAATTGTCGATAAAAGCCTTTGAAACGTATGAAGTGCGTGTAATTATATTTTACTACATCACAGAAACAAAGATCTAAAAGCAGTTTAGCAGCAAACTTTGTGAAAACTAATATTTTTGTCATTCTCAAAACTTTTGGCCACGACTGTATATATGCAGTTCACTTTTGCTGTTATTTGTGCTGAAATCGTTTCGTTGCCAATTTCAAATCCTTTAGTTGCCTATCTCAGTAAAAAAAGAAATATATATTTGGCGCTTTTAGGGGTGTTTTAATTTGCTTTTAATTTATTTAATTCAGCTAAAAGTATGTCAGACAGAGAAGTGCCAGGCCCTGCACAGGGGAGTGTCAGAGGCATAATTGATTCTGGCGCAGGCACAGGTCGCAGCAGAGGAAGGGGGCGTGGCAGCAGGGGTTTATTCCCGAGGCTTCAGTTTCACATGTCACCTAGCGGTCGCGTCTTGAGCAGCAACCCAGCGGTTCTTTATTGGTTGACTGGATCTTCGGCTTCGTCGCAAGTGACAGCAACACCAGCAGCCTGAGTCTAGAGTCGCTCATGAGCAGTCTTCTTCACCCGTATAGTGAAGAAACTACTCACCAGCAGCAGCAGGTAGACCTGGAGCAGGACCTGAACCAGCAGGTGGTGGCATACTTTGACAGCACCCTGCCAGCCGTCATAGAAGATCCGCTGGACTACTGGGCAGCCAAACTGGATTTGTGGCCGCAACTGGTCGAGTTTGCCCTGGAAAAGCTGTCCTGCCCAGCCAGTAGTGTGGCATCAGAGCGGGTGTTTAGTGCGGTGGGGGCCATAGTTACTCCAAGAAGAACTCGCCTGTCCACCCAAAATGTGTAGAGACTTACTTTTGCCAAGAAGAATCAGGCGTGGATCAGCCAGGATTTCCACCCACCAATGCTTGATGCATCAGATTAGATCATCCATCTCCACACTATGTTACCGTGCCACTCTGTGGTATCATGCTGCTGCCATGTCCACACTATGTCATCATGCCACTCTGTGGCCTCCTGATGCTGCCATCTCCACAGTATGTCATCGTGCCACTTTGTGGCCTCCTGATGCTGCCATGTCCACACTATGTCACCTTTCCAATCTGTGGTATCATGCTGCTGCTGCTGCCATCTCCACAGTATGTCACCGAGCCACTTTGTGGCCTCCTGATGCTGCCATGTCCACACTATATCACCTTGCTACTCTGTGATATCATGCTCCTGCTGCTGTTGCTGCCATCTCCACAATATGTCACCGTGCCACTTTGTGGCCTCCTGATGCTGCCATGTCCATACTATGTCACCTTGCCACTCTGTGGTATCATGCTGCTGCTGCTGCCATCTCTACACTATGTCACGTTGCCACTTTGTGGCCTCCTGATGCTGCTATGTCCACACTATGTCACCTTGCCACTCTGTGGTATCATGCTGCTGCTGCTGTTGCTGCCATCTCTACACTATGTCACCTTGCCACTTTGTGGCCTCCTGATGCTGCTATGTCCACACTATGTCACCTTTCCACTCTGGTATCATGCTGCTGCTCCTGTTGCTGCCATCTCCACACTATGTCACCTTGCCACTCTGCGGCCTCCTGATGCTGCCATGTCCACACTATATCACCTTGCAACTCTGTGGTATCATGCT
This sequence comes from Bufo bufo, assembly GCF_905171765.1. Classification (NCBI taxonomy): domain Eukaryota; kingdom Metazoa; phylum Chordata; class Amphibia; order Anura; family Bufonidae; genus Bufo; species Bufo bufo. Next base: position 381,240,517 of record NC_053391.1, read on the forward strand.
GCTGTTGCTTACATCTCCACACTATGTTACCTTGCCACTCTGTGGCCTCCTGATGCAGCCATGTCCACACTATGTCACCATGCCACTCTGTGGTGTCATGCTGCTGCTGCCATCTCCACACTATGTCACCTTGCCACTCTCTGGCCTCCTGATGCTGCCATCTCCATACTATGTCACCGAGCCACTCTATGGCCTAATCATACTGCTGTTGTCACCTCCACACTTTGTCATTGTGCCACTCTGTGGCCTCTTAATGCTGCCACCACCTCCAGACCCTATCATTGTGCCACTTGGCGGTCTCCTCATGCTGCTTCCACCTCACCACTATGTCATAGGGCCACTCTGTGGGCTTCTCATGCTGTTACCACCCTCCCCACTCTATGACGGGGTCGCTATTGTCCTTGTTTGGCCTTCTTGAAATCACCATTTATTTTACCTTTCTTCTGATCGGTCAGAAGGAAGGAAAAATGAGACGCACAACGGATCCTGTCTGTGTAGCAGCTGTAAGGCGTGTATAGTCGCATCAGAATTGGCCTATGATTTGGTAGCCAAAAGCAGGAGTGGATACAAAATACAGAAGACATGCAAATATTACCTTTACGTGTCATCTCTGTTTTAGATCCACTCCTGTTGTTTTTGGCATTACCAATACTCATGGATTACTGACCAAATGCTGACCGAGTGAAGGCATATGCTCCCCAGACAGGATCCGTTTTTTGTGGGTTATTGTTCTGACAGATCAAAGGAAGGGCAAAATAATCAGTGACTTCAACACAAATTTACTGCTGACACCCTGTCCACTCTGTCAGGGGGCTCTACTTGTATAAGCGTTTAATAGAACAGGTTCTGTAGACATCTATGTGGAATCAGCTGATGAGGGTGTAAAAGGAGTGCGGGACTCACAGACTCCTCCCTCCTCCCATTGCAAGCATGGCCACATGCTGGAGGTAACTGGTGAGTTGTTTGCGAGTCGGCCTTATGCTCCTGTAATTTGCCCATTGGCTCCTGGTATCGCCCATATGGCTCAGGTAGGAGAGTGTAGGGTCCCGGGCTACTTGAGAAACCTTGTCGTGGTGTCCGGGCTTAGACATGTTCTACACCGTAGGACATGTTGACTAATCTCTCAATTTTAAAATCAGTTTGAGAATTAGTGAGACTGCAGAGTGCACCTATGTTTGTTATTGTTTTGTTATATTGTTATATTAATTATCACACCCACACTTGTTACCTTGTGTAGGATGTCTATTGTGGTACTTGTGGTTCGCCGCGGGCATCCTCCATTGTATGCATTTTGCTGGGGATTGCCATTAGCAACGGGCCACAAGTGCAGGATTTGCTCCCCTATATATATGCACAACTGCATGTGGGTTTGAGCAGCTCCTGCTAATGCCAACCTGTCTTCTTAGTTTGTATATATAGATTCCTGGAGGTGTATAAACTCCTATTTAAATGTGCCTGTTTTCCATCTACAGGTCACATTTAGGTGCACCTGTGAAGCCTGGGCTATATCAGCAAGTCTTGAGTGGGACTCACAGACTCCTCCCTCCTCCCATTGCAAGCATGGCCACATGCTGGAGGTAACTGGTGAGTTGTTTGCGAGTCGGCCTTATGCTCCTGTAATTTGCCCACTGGCTCCTGGTATCGCCCATATGGCTCAGGTAGGAGAGTGTAGGGTCCCGGGCTACTTGAGAAACCTTGTCGTGGTGTCCGGGCTTAGACATGTTCTACACCGTAGGACATGTTGACTAATCTCTCAATTTTAAAATCAGTTTGAGAATTAGTGAGACTGCAGAGTGCACCTATGTTTGTTATTGTTTTGTTATATTGTTATATTAATTATCACATCCACACTTGTTACCTTGTGTAGGATGTCTATTGTGGTACTTGTGGTTCGCCGCGGGCATCCTCCATTGTATGCATTTTGCTGGGGATTGCCATTAGCAACGGGCCACAAGTGCAGGATTTGCTCCCCTATATATATGCACAACTGCATGTGGGTTTGAGCAGCTCCTGCTAATGCCAACCTGTCTTCTTAGTTTGTATATATAGATTCCTGGAGGTGTATAAACTCCTATTTAAATGTGCCGGTTTTCCATCTACAGGTCACATTTAGGTGCACCTGTGAAGCCTGGGCTATATCAGCAAGTCTTGAGTGGGACTCACAGACTCCTCCCTCCTCCCATTGCAAGCATGGCCACATGCTGGAGGTAACTGGTGAGTTGTTTGCGAGTCGGCCTTATGCTCCTGTAATTTGCCCACTGGCTCCTGGTATCGCCCATATGGCTCAGGTAGGAGAGTGTAGGGTCCCGGGCTACTTGAGAAACCTTGTCGTGGTGTCCGGGCTTAGACATGTTCTACACCGTAGGACATGTTGACTAATCTCTCAATTTTAAAATCAGTTTGAGAATTAGTGAGACTGCAGAGTGCACCTATGTTTGTTATTGTTTTGTTATATTGTAAAAGGAGTGCGCTTCTTCTTGATGCTAACACGGACCTGTAAGGCTGAGTTAATACTTGAGTTATTTGGTCAGTTTTGGCTCCGTGACTGCCTAAATAAGTGAAGTGTGCAGTAAGTCTAAGGCCCCTTTCCCACAGGCGAGTTTTCCGCGCGGGTGCAATGCGTGAGTTGAACGCATTGCACCCGCACTGAATCCGGACGCATTCATTGGTATGGTGCTGTTCACGCATCACTTGTGCGTTGAGTGAAAATCTCAACAAGCTCTATTTTGTGCGTTTTTCACGCAACGCAGGCCCCATAGAAGTGAATGGGGCCTGCGTAAAAATCGCAAGCATCCGCAAGCAAGTGCGGATGTGGTGCGATTTACACGCACGGTTGCTAGGAGACGATCGGGACGGGGACCCGATCATTATTATTTTCCCTTATAACATGGTTATAAGGGAAAATAATAGAATTCTGAATACAGAATGCTAAGTAAAATAGGGCTGGAGGGGTTAAAAAAAATAATAATAATAATTTAACTCACCTCAATCCACTTGTTCGCGCAGCCAGCATTTCTTCTGTCTTCATCTGTGAGGAATAGGACCTTTGATGACGTCACTACGCTCATCACATGGTCCATCACATGATCCATCACCATGGTGATGGACCATGTGATGAACGCAGTGACGTCATCAAAGGTCCTATTCCTCACAGATGAAGACAGAAGAGATGCCGGCTGCGCGAACAAGTGGATTAAGGCGAGTTAAATTTATTCTAATTTTTTTTTAACCCCTCCAGCCCTATTTTACTTAGCATTCTGTATTCAGAATGCTATTATTTTCCCTTATAACCATGTGGCGATAAAAACTGAACAACGGAACGCAATCGCAGTCAAAACTGACTGCAATTGCGTACCTACTCGTGTGGGTGTCACGACCATGGTCATGGTCGTGACTCCTTGAGCCGCATGCAGTTGCCCGCGGTCTGGTCTTGTGGTCAATCACAGGTGAGGGCTGTTAGTATGATGCCTCACGTGTGGTTGCCGCTGGCAACATGATGTTATTTGGCAGTATAGCAGCCTGCGCTGGTTGCTAGGCAGCTTGCTGTCAAGTGCATGCGGTTGCACCTGGCGACCTCTCTTTGTAGGTGTGCACTTTGTATGTTTGGTGTGCACGGGATTTAAGTTATGTGTGCATTTCCCCTTTTAGTGACACTTACCTTCTCTGGTGTTGGAAGGGTTAATTCCTTTCCTAGTTTGTCTGTGTGGGTGTGGCTACTTGGGCTATTTAGCCTCTCCTGGAAGCCTGTAGCTGAGGGGTGCTCCAGGCATGTTATGCTGGAGTCATCCTCCTGGTATCCTGATGCCATCTATCCAGTGAGGGCCACCCTTGTGGTCATAAAACTAATGTATTGATGTTATGCTTATGTTTTGTGTGGAGTCTCACCTTATTGCAGTTATGGATCTGGTTTCCTGTGTGAGTTATGTTGCGTGCTGTGTCCTTTTGTGTTTGGTGTGGATAACAGCTATTGAGCACGGGTTCCAGTCAGTGTGTCTGTGGCAGGTAGGTATGGAAGTGGTTTCACTCGCCTGCCATATCCATATGCTGTTGATGTTCCCCTTTCCTTGCAGCTTGGCCAGAGAGACTCCTGTTCCTCCGTGTCTAGGAGGAACAGGTCATCTTACCCTGCTCCTAGTCCAGGGATCTCTTGAGGGCTAGTAGGGACTCGAGGTTCCTGAGTATGAGCCCTCCTACCATCTGGGTTGGCTCATACAGTTAGGAGTCAGGGTCAGAGTTAGGGACGCTTTAGGAGGTGACCTGCTCCCTAATTCTGTTGTCCAGGCCTAGCAGCTTCCTTATACTTAACATCGCACAGATGAGGGTTTCCCCCACTCTCATCCGTGACAGTGGGTTTGTCGCAACGCATCCGGACCTTATCCGGGCACGCTCGTGTGAATGAGGCCTAATAGCGACGCCTGTCATCTGCATGTCATATGGACTCACAGTATTATTTCACTATCCCAGCACACTCCCTATGAGTGTTACTGCAAGGCACAGTGTTCTACACCCATATAAAGGCTCTGTGCAGCCCGGAAATAGCTGTTTTTTATCGCGATTCGTCGCAAATATATTCGCATTGAAGCAAATTTTTGGGTAAAATTCGGCGAACCGGCCGAATTGAATTTTTGAGAATTTCGCTCATCTGTAATTATGACATTGTGTGCTGCTAATGTTGCGGACTATAATCATGGTGCATTACCACCACTCGTACACTAATTTCTAGTATTTATTGTGAACCATTAGTCTTCTTTCTGTTACATATTTGCTTTCAATTTAGTATTTCAGTATTCATGTATCACTGTGTGCCCTTTTGTACATCCATCTGTGCATCATACACTCACTTAAAGAATTATTAGGAACACCTGTTCTATTTCTCATTAATGCAATTATCTAGTCAACCAATCACATGGCAGTTGCTTCAATGCATTTAGGGGTGTGGTCCTGGTCAAGACAATCTCCTGAACTCCAAACTGAATGTCAGAATGGGAAAGAAAGGTGATTTAAGCAATTTTGAGCGTGGCATGGTTGTTGGTGCCAGACGGGCCGGTCTGAGTATTTCACAATCTGCTCAGTCACTGGGATTTTCACGCACAACCATTTCTAGGGTTTACAAAGAATGGTGTGAAAAGGGAAAAACATCCAGTATGCGGCAGTATGCGGCAAGTCAAAAATGCCTTGTGGATGCTAAAGGTCAGAGGAGAATGGGCCGACTGATTCAAGCTGATAGAAGAGCAACGTTGACTGAAATAACCACTCGTTACAACCGAGGTATGCAGCAAAGCATTTGTAAAGCCACAACATGCACAACCTTGAGGCGGATGGGCTACAACAGCAGAGGACCCCACCGGGTACCACTCATCTCCACTACAAATAGGAAAAAGAGGCTACAATTTGCACGAGCTCACCAAAATTGGACTGTTGAAGACTGGAAAAATGTTGCCTGGTCTGATGAGTCTCAATTTCTGTTGAGACATTCAAATGGTAGAGTCCGAATTTGGCGTAAACAGAATGAGAACATGTATCCATCCTCTGATGGCTACTTCCAGCAGGATAATGCACCATGTCACAAAGCTCGAACCATTTCAAATTGGTTTCTTGAACATGACAATGAGTTCACTGTACTAAAATGGCCCCCACAGTCACCAGATCTCAACCCAATAGAGCATCTTTGGGATGTGGTGGAACGGGAGCTTCGTGCCCTGGATGTGCATCCCTCAAATCTCCATCAACCTCAAGATGCTATCCTATCAATATGGGCCAACATTTCTAAAGAATGCTATCAGCACCTTGTTGAATCAATGCCACGTAGAATTAAGGCAGTTCTGAAGGCAAAAGGGGGTCCAACACCGTATTAGTATGGTGTTCCTAATAATTCTTTATGTTTATAATGTAAATTTATATTTGCATACTTATATATATGCGTCTATGCATTTCCCCCCCTCAACTCATGGGTAATATACGTATATGAGACAGCCCCATTAACAGGTGTCTAGGATTTTTTTCCTCAATAGGGGGTGGTACTTTAGCTTTTTAAAAGGAAAATTTTCCATTGCATGTATGTCATGATATGGGTCCTTTCACACGTCCGTAGAATATGTCCGCACCCGTTCCGCAATTATCCGGAACGGGTGCGGACCCATTCATTCTCTATGGGGCAGGAATGGATGCAGACAGCACACAGTGTGCTGTCCTCATCTGCATTTCCGGAGCTCGGCCCCAAACTTCCAGTCGGCGGCTCCGGAAAAAAATAGAACATGTCCTATTCTTGTCCGCAATTGCGGACAAGAATAGGCAGTTCTATGGGGGTGCAGGCTGGGTGCAATTTGCGGATCCGCAATACACTATGGACGTGTGAATGGACCCTTAAGAGTGTTATGACTGAAATGGGTTGACTCCTGAGCATTACTCCACTAGAATGATTTTAATTCAGTTTGAATAAAGATAGTATGGTTGGATATTGTCACGAGGGTGTCAAGACCCACGCCTGACTCCGTTATACCCGGGGTCAGGAAGTCACAGCGGTTGGCTGCACTCTCTATGTAAGATAGGGCTGTTTCCTTATGGTAGCTTTCTGGGTTTGCTTTGCAACCCTTTTTGGCTCACTCAGGGATCCGTAGCTCCTTCTCCTCAGCTGTTCCTTGTCCAGCACTCCCAACCTCCTTATATTCCCCTCTCACACTTCTCTGGTTGCCAGATATAGAGCTTCCTGCCTGGACTTCTATACTGACCCTCTGGAGCTGTGTTGCTGCGTTCTCTGGTAGTTGGTCCAGAACGTTACCCTCCGGATCCCTGTTGGACCTTTGTGGTCTGCTGTGGTCGCCCACCTGGGTGTATGTGTTTGTCTGTATTGTCTGTCCTCTCCCTGGTGTTTCCCTCTTAGTGTCAGTGCTGCGGACTAGCGATCCCACCGGCCCGTTCACTATCTAGGGCTCATTCTAGGGAAAGCCAGGGTTTAGGCACGTGATCGCCGCACGGGTGAGGAACCCGTCTAGGGACGTCAGGGCAGTCAGGTGCCAGCCGCAAGGTGAGTCAGGGGTCACCACCTTTCCCTCTCCCTTGGGCAGGGCTTTCCCTTTTCCCTCCCTGTGCGTGACGCCGGTCATTACAGATATTTTTAACTTTTGGACTACTGTGGATGCTGGAATCCAGCCTGTGCATCAGTGTTTTACAACTTACCGGCCTGGCTGGCATAAAGTTTATTTATTTCAATGGTATGTTTGACCATTTTTGAGTATGTCATTACTTTGGTAGTGGTACAATACTTGGTGGTCCGCTTTTTAAAAATAAATATTGATGACCTATCCGCAGGATAGGTAGTCAATATCAGATCGGCGGGCTTCCGACTCCAGACACCCCCACCAATTAGGTGTTTGAGGACTAGAGAAAGCAACGTTCGTCCAATTCACTTGAATAGGATGGAGCCGTCTCATTGATGATTTGATGATGTAATCGCGCTCACCACGAAGATAGAAGATCCTTTTATCCTTTTACTAACATCATCTCCTAGCAACCATGCGTAAAAATCGCATTGCATCCGCACTTGCTTTTGGATGCTATGCGATTTTCAATCAGCCCCATTCATTTCAATGCGGCCTGTGTTGCGTTAAAATAAAGAATAAAGAATATAGAACATGTTGCGATTTTCACGCAACGCACAAGTGATGCGTGAAAATCACCGCTCATCTGCACAGCCCTATTGCAGTGAATGGGTTTGGATTCTGTGCGGATGCAATGCGTTCACCTCACGCATTGCACCCGCCCGGAATTCTAGCCCGTGTGAAAGGGGCCTAAGTGTGTGAATAAAGCCTTAGACATGTGAACCAGCAATTTTCATCCTCCTTGTTTCCCCATCTTCCTTCTGATGTATGTGGTTTTCTGTTATGTTAAGGGTTTCTATCATCACAAAATTCGTTATGTAGCTGCCTGACATTAGCGATGTGCTAATGTCAGCAGTACATAACTGTGTAACTTTTATCTGCCTACATGCCGCCGTTCGCCCAGAAAACTAACTTTTAAAATATGCAAATTAGCCTCTGGGTGCTTTCAGGGAGCTCTGTGACGTATGCGATGCAGGCGCAGTGAGGAACCCGGCAGCAGGCGAGAGATGTCCATCAAAGCAAAATGGGCGTGCCGAACGGTGAGGAGATGGAGCTTCTAGGTGCTGCAGCAATGCCCCAATAGCACCTAGAGGCTCATTTGTATATTTCAAAAGTTAGTTTTCAGGGCGAACGGCGGCATGTAGGCAGATAAAAGTTACACAGTTATGTACTGCTGACATTAGCACATCGCTAATGTCAGCCAGCTACATAACGAATTTTGTGATGATAGAAACCCTTTAAGGTGTTGCACATAGCTATAAAATATCATCCGCACACAGGCACATAAACACACACGTTTCGCAAGGCTGATTACTGTTTGTAGCTATCTCTCAGCACATTACAGTCACATAACAGGATCTAAAATAGGAGCTATCAATCACATTGCAACAGTTCCACTAATAAACAGCTGCTCAATGTGTGAACAACATGCAAAACACAGAACCAGTAAAGAATAAAGGCATCTATACACATTAGTTTAAAGCTGATCTAAAGCAGGGGTCCGCAACATTTTCTGCTCCGAGGGTCACATATTGTCATACTGAACCATTTCAAGGGCCGCAATGAAACTTAAAGCGATATCATCAATCATATGAGACATCTATGTCAAAAGAATATGCCATAGATGTCTGAAAGCTGCAAGGCGCACCTCCAGGACTCCCACTCAGGAGAATGGGGATCCCCTTATTCCCCAATCAGCATTTTAGAAAGGAGGAGACTATTCATGTATGTGGCTCTCTCCATTGTAGACCATGGTGTTTGGGTAATGACTTAGCATTTCACAACTCCCGTCAACTGCTGTATGCATAGATGGCCACCTCTAACACATTTGCTCCTTTTCTAGAAGGTCAAACAGGGAAAAGAGATTACATTCTCCTGATACATAAAGAACCCAGAGACAGCTACATAGTGGACAGTTAATGCATGTTCATCATTGCTCCCAAGCAGTGTGCCACTCATCTTCTGCCTGACATGGAACCTACATGTGAATGGCCGCACACAAACTAGGATTTTTGTACACCCTGAAATGATCATTTGAGGGTGAAGTACAGTTCAAAATGGACCTGTCACCTCTCCTGACATAGCAGCTACTTTCCATTCTCCATGCAACAACAATTCTGAAGCATCTACTGTAATTCATCCATAACGTATAGCAGAAATAATAAAAGAATGGTACATCATAGAGTGGGTACAGGTTATCTTTAACAATGAATGATCGTTTTAGCCAACCAATGATAAACTATCATCTGTACAAAAGTCAGCTGTGTTTACATTTTCTGTCCGATAATCGCTAGTTCACAAATGACCTTTCCATGAAAAAACGTTCCCAAAACATTACAAGAAAGATCATTCATCTTTCTTCAGGATTTTTTAACTTGTATGGCCTGTCTGATTGACTGGAATGGCCAATATGGATTAAAATATACTGTACATGAATGCGCCACTGTAATGATCATTCACCCAAGGATTGTGAAATCAATAGTTGTTCAACCATCAGCCTACTTTTATATAGGCCCCATGCACACAACGGTCAATGGGGCATCGTGTGCTATCCACATCCATATTTCCATGCTGCAGTACCGCAAAATAACTAAATAGAACATGTCTTATACTTGTCTGCTTTGTGGACATGGATAGGACATTTCTAATGGAGAATGGAGAAAGAAAATGGCGGCATGAACACCCCCAGTATCTGCGTTTTTCAAATCTTCAGTTTGAGGGATATAGTAAAATAACTAGAGATGAGAGAATGTTTAAAAAATTAAATTCGGCCGGTTCGACAAATTTTTCGGAAAAATTTGCTTCGATACAAATTTATTCACGGCGAATTGCGTTAAAAAACAGCTATTTCCGGGCTGCAGGGAGCCTTTATAGGGGTGTAGAATACTGTGCCGTGCAGTAACACACATAGGGAGTCTGCTTTGGTAGTGAAACAATACTGTGAGTCAGTATGACAAGCACATGGTGTCGCTCTTAGAAACTGCATACTTTACTTATTTGGGCAGTCACGGGGCCAAAACTGACCAAATAACTCAAGTATCAACTCAGCCTTACAGGTAGATGTTAGCGTCAATGAAGAATCGCACTCCTTTTACACCCTCGTCAGCTGATTCCACATAGATGTCTACAGAACCTGTTCTATTAAACGCTTATAAAAGTAGAGCCCCCCCCCCCCGACAGAGTGGAGAGGGTGTCAGCAGTCACTGATTATTTTGACCTTCCTCTGATCTGTCACAACAATAACCCCTCAAAAAACGGATCCTGTTTATTGAACATTTGCCTTCACTCGGTCAGCATTTGGTCAGTAATCCATCAGTATTGCTAATGCTCAAAAAATCAGGAGTGGATCTAAAACAGAGATGACACGTGAAGCGAATATTTGCATGTCTTCTGTGTTTTCTACCCACTCCTGCTTTTAGATACCAAATCATAAGCCAATTCTGATGGGACCATACAGGCCTTAAAGCAGCTACACAGACAGGATCCGTTGTGCATCAAATTTTTCCTTCCTTCTGACAGATCAGAAGGAATGCCAAATAAATAATGATGTCAGCCAGGCCGCAAGCCAAAATAGTGGACCAGTCATGAAGTGGGGAAGGGTGGGAACAGCATGAGAAGTCCACAGAGTAGAACTATAACATAGTGGTGAGGTGGAAGCAGCATGAGGAGACCACAGAGTGGCCCAATGACAGGGTCTGGAGGTGGAAGCAGTATGAGGACGCTTTTGCCACAAACAAGTGTACCAGTGAAGTGCGTATATTGTTTTTTATTTCTGTACGCTTTAAACACATATAACCGCAGACGTGAGCTGAAAATATATTTTTCTTGTTTCAAAAGATATAAGCCACTAAAGGGTTTTCAACATAGCACTTGCACCACAAGAACAAATTGCTGGAATGACAGAGCTGTATAATGGCTATTTGAATTCCCAAATTATCTTTCCCTGCACTTGTAAATCACTTTTCTAGCACTGTCCCTAGCGTCTTCTGACGTCTCTCCCTGCACTAAGATGCTGTGAAATAATTCCTCTCTATCTTTTCCCTGCACTTATAAATCGGTTTTTTTCAGTTTTTTTTTCACTATGAGGTTTTTCCAATTGCTGTCCCTAGCGCCTTCTCACGTCGTATTTATAGGGCTGTGACTTCACAGGGCTAGCTGGCTGCTGATTGGCTGCATGCATGGCATTATGGGTCAGCCTGCCTTTCCAGAGTTCCTTGCCCCATGTCCTCACACGTGTAGCCGCCATTTTAGGAAAAATTGTGATTCCTTACCACGAAGCTTGAAGAAATTCGCATTCGTTGCGAATCGAATTTTTCCTGAAATTCGGATCGAATTCCACTTCTCTCTGATTCGATTTGTCATCTCTAAAAAGAACATTACAAGAAATGCTCATGATGTGTTCAATCCCAAGCACCCCAATATGTGTTACTAAACATTATCCACTTATCTCCCAATACTGTACAATCTTAGGGCTGTTACATAAAAAGATTTAGCAGACAATTGTCAGCAAGGGAAGCGTTCCTTCCCAGCAATTGCCTGCTCGTCAGTAGAGGAGACCGCTGCTATTACATGCAGCGATCTCCTCGACAGTTTGGGGAGGTGCGATCGCTAATGGAATCGCTCATCCCAATACTGACTTGCCAGTAGCCCGATCTGTCATCAGCAAATAATGATGTTTAAGCATGCTTAAAAATCATGATTGCCTGATGAATGAGTGTTTGGTCGTTCTTCAGGTAATTGGCAGCACTTTCATTGCTAAAGACGAATGCTTGTTAGCGATGATCTGGCCGACCATCGGCAGGTCTTACAGTATTTAGTCTCAGTGAGAGAAAATTGTATTTTGCAGGGATTAGCAATGAACAGTGCAGATGTAGCAATCCTCATCTTGATTCTTAACAGTGGCAAAACACCTTTAAATGACTTTTTCCAATGGCTTTGTGATGTGATATCACGCTCAAGTTTAGAACTGCCAAATCTTTATATAATGTAAGATAGGAAATGCTAAAGCGTGAAGCAGCAGACGCTTAATATTAGAGTGACATATGAAGCTCATGAAATATTTTATGTTTTTTTCAGACTATTGTAATAAGAAATTATATTCATTTTATGAATATCACTGAAAGTTCTGCACAATTTACAGGATTCTAATAAATTCACAAAGAACACTTAAAGTCATATAAAAGTCACAAATGCTGTCACAGAATAGGTCCCTAATCAGGGTGACAAATTGCCATGTCTGGGAGCACCCGGCAGGCCAATGTGTTTCAATAAGATTATTCTGATTGATTTCATTTGTCCACTTCAACCTTGAACAAAGTTGATCTCTAGATTGCAATACCAATAAGACTTTTTTAGAATGACACCTGAGAGTACAAAATGACTCTGTAATGTAGGCTGACAATCAAAGATGGTTATCAATATATGGCAAAATAGGATTCAGGACACATTGAATTGCTTGGGATTAGGGACACAATGAATGCGCCACATATTATAATATGTGACAAGCTGAATAACTGATTGCTCAATATGAATGTTATTCAGGCGAATGTCAACAAGCAACTCATGTAAAGTAACCTATTGTCATTTGCACTTCTTATCTTGTACAAGTGAAGCAGGTGCAGTTGTGTTTTACTTTAGACTTTTCTATCATATTCAGAAGATTTCTTCTCTTATAGTGGTTTTTAGTGATCAACAGGAGGAATGAATCTTGACAAAATGGAAGGGGAAATACTAGGGAATGTTTCTCCCCTACCTTTTGTTGAGATCTCATCCTGTTATTGACCAAGAAAGCATGTAGAGTAGAGAAAATCACCTCAATTTGATGGACAAGTGTAATTTGTGATAATGTGTCCTATGTGCATACACAATCTAATAGCTGTCCTACAGATAATCCATTATTCCAGTAAATGCTGCAGCAGAAATCATGCTAAAAAAGAAATTAATTCAGAACTAGAGTTGAGCGAACACCTGGATGTTCGGGTTCGAGAAGTTCGGCCGAACTTCCCGGAGATGTTCGGGTTCGGGATCCGAACCCGACCCGAACTTCGTCCCGAACCCGAACCCCATTGAAGTCAATGGGGACCCGAACTTTTCGGCACTAAAAAGGCTGTAAAACAGCCCAGGAAAGAGCTAGAGGGCTGCAAAAGGCAGCAACATGTAGGTAAATCCCCTGCAACAAATGTGGATAGGGAAATCAATTAAAATAAAAATAAAATAAATAAAAATTAACCAATATCAATTGGACAGAGGTCCCATAGCAGAGAATCTGGCTTCACGTCAGCAGAGAATCAGTCTCTTCATGCCATAGCAGAGACTCTGGCTTCATGTCAGCAGAGAATCAGTCTTCATGTCATAGCAGAGAATCAGGCTTCACGTCACCCACCACTGGAACAGGCCACTGTCACATATTTAGGCCCAGGCACCCAGGCAGAGGAGAGAGGTCCCGTAACAGAGAATCTGGCTTCATGTCAGCAGAGAATCAGTCTTCATGTCATAGCAGAGAATCAGGCTTCACGTCACCCACCACTGGAACAGGCCACTGTCACATATTTAGGCCCAGGCACCCAGGCAGAGGAGAGAGGTTCCGTAACAGAGAATATGGCTTCATGTCAGCAGAGAATCAGTCTTCATGTCATAGCAGAGAATCAGGCTTCACGTCACCTACCACTGGAACAGGCCACTGTCACATATTTAAGCCCCGGCACCCAGGCAGAGGAGAGAGGTCCCGTAACAGAGAATCTGGCTTCATGTCAGCAGAGAATCAGTCTTCATGTCATAGCAAAGAATCAGGCTTCACGTCACCCACCACTGGAACAGGCCACTGTCACATATTTAGGCCCAGGCACCCAGTGTGACGGTCACGGTTTTGGCCGTGACTCCTTGGGAGCCGCATACTGTTGCCCGCGGTTTTGGGTTGTAGTGTCAACCGCAGCTTGAGGCATAAGGTTGTTAGCTTCAAGTGCGGTTGCCGCGGACAACAGCTATGTGTGCGGTTCCCTTGGAGTTGTGTGCGCGTTTGTAAGCACTTTTGTATGACTGTGTGCACTTTGTTTATGTTTGGTGTGCACTGACATTTTCCCATCACTGTGGCAGTCCGTGGCAACGTTTGGTTGTATTATGTACATGTGGTGGCAGTGTCCTGGCCTTCGGGCTGACTCCCAGGACACGCTTGCCACCCATGTCGTTGCCTGCGGCAACAGCCACAGTGTGTTTGTTGTTTGGACACTTCCCCTTTAAGTTATGTTTTCTCTTCTGTGGTTTTGGAAGGGTTAACTCGCTTTCAGTGTGTGTGAGTCACGGGGTGTGTCTGATTGTTGGGTGTGGCCTCTTGGCCCTATAAAGCCTCAGTTGTAGGCAGTAGCCAGAGAGGGTGTTTCAGCCATGCTGGCTGCAGACATCCTCCTGGTTACTTACCAACTGCCAGTGGGGGCCAACCTTCTGGTCATAAAGATATTGTCCTTATGTTTATGTCTGCTGTGTGTTGATGTTGTATGTTATGTTCTGTTGGGACCTTTCTATGTGTTTGGTGCAGCTTACGGTTCTGGATTCCTGTTTGCGCAGGGATCCAGTGAGCAAGGCTGTGACAGGTTGGTGGAACTAATAGTTCGCCTGTCATTCCCGTAAGGCTGTATGAGTTCCCCTTTTCCCAACAGCTTGGCCATTGAGACTCCTGCTCCTCCGTGCCTAGGAGGAGTAGGTCGTCTTACCCTGACTCCTAGCGCAGGGACCGGACGGAGGGTGATTTAGGGATCCGAGGTTCCTGCGCATGGGTCCTCCTACCTTTAAGGTCGGCCCATGCAGTTAGGAGTTAGGGTCAGGGTAGGGACGCTGTAGGAGGTGACCTGCTCCCTATCCTGTTCTCCTGGCCGAGTAGGCCTACAGCTCATGCCAGCGCACGGCTGAGGATTTTCCCCATCCTCAGCCGTGACACCCAGGCAGAGGAGAGAGGTCCCGTAACAGAGAATCTGGCTTCATGTCAGCAGAGAATCAGTCTTCATGTCATAGCAGAGAATCAGGCTTCACGTCACCTACCACTGGAACAGGCCACTGTCACATATTTAGGCCCAGGCACCCAGGCAGAGGAGAGAGGTCCCGTAACAGAGAATCTGGCTTCATGTCAGCAGAGAATCAGTCTTCATGTCATAGCAGAGAATCAGGCTTCACGTCACCCACCACTGGAACAGACCACTGTCACATATTTAGGCCCAGGCACCCAGGCAGAGGAGAGAGGTCCCGTAACAGAGAATCTGGCTTCATGTCAGCAGAGAATCAGTCTTCATGTCATAGCAGAGAATCAGGCTTCACGTCACCCACCACTAGAACAGGCCACTGTCACATATTTAGGCCCGGGCACCCAGGCAGAGGAGAGAGGTCCCATAACAGAGAATCTGGCTTCATGTCAGCAGAGAATCAGTCTTCATGTCATAGCAAAGAATCAGGCTTCACGTCACCCACCACTGGAACAGGCCACTGTCACATATTTAGGCCCAGGCACCCAGTGTGACGGCCACGGTTTTGGCCGTGACTCCTTGGGAGCCGCATACTGTTGCCCGCGGTTTTGGGTTGTAGTGTCAACCGCAGCTTGAGGCATAAGGTTGTTAGCTTCAAGTGCGGTTGCCGCGGACAACAGCTATGTGTGCGGTTCCCTTGGAGTTGTGTGCGCGTTTGTAAGCACTTTTGTATGACTGTGTGCACTTTGTTTATGTTTGGTGTGCACTGACATTTTCCCATCACTGTGGCAGTCCGTGGCAACGTTTGGTTGTATTATGTACATGTGGTGACAGTGTCCTGGCCTTCGGGCTGACTCCCAGGACACGCTTGCCACCCATGTCGTTGCCTGCGGCAACAGCCACAGTGTGTTTGTTGTTTGGACACTTCCCCTTTAAGTTATGTTTTCTCTTCTGTGGTTTTGGAAGGGTTAACTCGCTTTCAGTGTGTGTGAGTCACGGGGTGTGTCTGATTGTTGGGTGTGGCCTCTTGGCCCTATAAAGCCTCAGTTGTAGGCAGTAGCCAGAGAGGGTGTTTCAGCCATGCTGGCTGCAGACATCCTCCTGGTTACTTACCAACTGCCAGTGGGGGCCAACCTTCTGGTCATAAAGATATTGTCCTTATGTTTATGTCTGCTGTGTGTTGATGTTGTATGTTATGTTCTGTTGGGACCTTTCTATGTGTTTGGTGCAGCTTACGGTTCTGGATTCCTGTTTGCGCAGGGATCCAGTGAGCAAGGCTGTGACAGGTTGGTGGAACTAATAGTTCGCCTGTCATTCCCGTAAGGCTGTATGAGTTCCCCTTTTCCCAACAGCTTGGCCATTGAGACTCCTGCTCCTCCGTGCCTAGGAGGAGTAGGTCGTCTTACCCTGACTCCTAGCGCAGGGACCGGACGGAGGGTGATTTAGGGATCCGAGGTTCCTGCGCATGGGTCCTCCTACCTTTAAGGTCGGCCCATGCAGTTAGGAGTTAGGGTCAGGGTAGGGACGCTGTAGGAGGTGACCTGCTCCCTATCCTGTTCTCCTGGCCGAGTAGGCCTACAGCTCATGCCAGCGCACGGCTGAGGATTTTCCCCATCCTCAGCCGTGACACCCAGGCAGAGGAGAGAGGTCCCGTAACAGAGAATCTGGCTTCATGTCAGCAGAGAATCAGTCTTCATGTCATAGCAGAGAATCAGGCTTCACGTCACCTACCACTGGAACAGGCCACTGTCACATATTTAGGCCCAGGCACCCAGGCAGAGGAGAGAGGTCCCATAACAGAGAATCTGGCTTCATGTCAGCAGAGAATCAGTCTTCATGTCATAGCAGAGAATCAGGCTTCACGTCACCCACCACTGGAACAGACCACTGTCACATATTTAGGCCCAGGCACCCAGGCAGAGGAGAGAGGTCCCGTAACAGAGAATCTGGCTTCATGTCAGCAGAGAATCAGTCTTCATGTCATAGCAGAGAATCAGGCTTCACGTCACCCACCACTAGAACAGGCCACTGTCACATATTTAGGCCCAGGCACCCAGGCAGAGGAGAGAGGTCCCATAACAGAGAATCTGGCTTCATGTCAGCAGAGAATCAGTCTTCATGTCATAGCAGAGAATCAGGCTTCACGTCACCCACCACTGGAACAGGCCACTGTCACATATTTAGGCCCCGGCACCCAGACAGAGGAGAGAGGTCCCATAACAGAGATTCAGGCTTCATGTCAGCAGAGAATCAGTCTTCATGTCATAGCAGAGAATCAGGCTTCACGTCACCCACCACTGGAACAGGCCACTGTCACATATTTAGGCCCCGGCACCCAGACAGAGGAGAGAGGTCCCGTAACAGAGAATCTGGCTTCATGTCAGCAGAGAATCAGTCTTCATGTCATAGCAGAGAATTAGGCTTCACGTCACCCACCACTGGAACAGGCCACTGTCACATATTTAGGCCCAGGCACCCAGGCAGAGGAGAGAGGTCCCATAACAGAGAATCTGGCTTCATGTCAGCACAGAATCAGTCTTCATGTTATAGCAGAGAATCAGGCTTCACGTCACCCACCACTGGAACAGGCCACTGTCACATATTTAGGCCCCGGCACCCAGACAGAGGAGAGGTTCATTCAACTTTGGGTTGCCCCGCAATATAATGGTAAAATGAAAATAAAAATAGGATTGAATGAGGAAGTGCCCTGGAGTACAATAATATATTGTTAAGGGGAGGTAGTTAATGTCTAATCTGCACAAGGGATGGACAGGTCCTGTGGGATCCATGCCTGGTTCATTTTTATGAACGTCAGCTTGTCCACATTGGCTGTAGACAGGCGGCTGCGTTTGTCTGTAATGACGCCCCCTGCCGTGCTGAATACACGTTCAGACAAAACGCTGGCCGCCGGGCAGGCCAGCACCTCCAAGGCATAAAAGGCTAGCTCTGGCCATGTGGACAATTTGGAGACCCAGAAGTTGAATGGGGCCGAACCATCAGTCAGTACGTGGAGGGGTGTGCACAGGTACTGTTCCACCATGTTATTGAAATGTTGCCTCCTGCTAACACGTTCCGTATCAGGTGGTGGTGCAGTTAGCTGTGGCGTGGTGACAAAACTTTTCCACACATCTCTGCCATGCTAACCCTGCCCTCAGAGGAGCTGGCCGTGACACAGCTGCGTTGGCGGCCTCTTGCTCCTCCTCTGCCTTCGCCTTGGGCTTCCACTGGTTCCCCTGTGACATTTGGGAATGCTCTCAGTAGCGCGTCTACCAATGTGCGCTTGTACTCGCGAATCTTCCTATCACGCTCCAGTGTAGGAAGTAAGGTGGGCACATTGTCTTTGTACCGGGGATCCAGCAGGGTGGCAACCCAGTAGTCCGCACACGTTAAAATGTAGGCAACTCTGCTGTCGTTGCGCAGGCACTGCAGCATGTAGTCGCTCATGTGTGCCAGGCTGCCCAGAGGTAAGGACAAGCTGTCCTCTGTGGGAGGCGTATCGTCATCGTCCTGTGTTTCCCCCCAGCCACGCACCAGTGATGGGCCCGAGCTGCGTTGGGTGCCAGCCCGCTGTGAACCTGCTTCATCCTCATCCTCCTCCACTTCCACCTCCTCCTCTTCCTCGTCCTCCTCGTCCTCCAGTAGTGGGCCCTGTCTGGCCACATTTGTACCTGGCCTCTGCTGTTGCAAAAAACCTCCCTCTGAGTCACTTCGAAGAGACTGGCCTGAAAGTGCTAAAAATTACCCCTCTTCCTCCTCTTCCTCCTGGGCCACCTCCTCTTATATCATCGCCCTAAGTGTTTTCTCAAGGAGACATAGAAGTGGTATTGTAACGCTGATAACAGCGTCATCGCCTCTGGCCATGTTGGTGGAGTACTCGAAACAGCGCAACAGGGCACACAGGTCTCGCGGGGAGGCCCAGTCATTGGTGGTGAAGTGGGGCTGATCTGCAGTGCGACTGACCCGTGCGTGCTGCAGCTGAAACTCCACTATGGCCTGCTGCTGCTCGCACAGTCTGTCCAGCATGTGCAAGGTGGAGTTCCACCTGGTGGGCATGTCGCATATGAGGCGGTGAGCGGGAAGGCCGAAGTTACGCTGTAGCGCAGACAGGCGAGCAGCGGCAGGGTGTGAACGCCGGAAGCGCAAACAGACAGCCCGCACTTTATGCAGCAGCTCTGACATGTCGGGGTAGTTGTGAATGAACTTCTGCACCACCAAATTCAGCACATGCGCCAGGCAAGGGATGTGCGTCAAACCGGCTAGTCCCAGAGCTGCAGCGAGATTTCGCCCATTATCGCACACCACCAGGCCAGGCTTGAGGCTCACCGGCAGCAACCACTCGTCGGTCTGTTGTTCTATACCCCGCCACATTTCCTGTGCGGTGTGGGGCCTGTCCCCCAAACATATGAGTTTCAGAACGGCCTGCTGACGTTTACCCCGGGCTGTGCTGAAGTTGGTGGTGAAGGTGTGTGGCTGACTGGATGAGCAGGTGGAAGAAGAGGAGGAGGAAGCTGAGTAGGAGGAGGAGGAGACAGGATGCAAAGAATGTTGCCCTGCGATCCTTGGCGGCGGAAGGACGTGCGCTAAAGAGCTCTCCGCCTGGGGCCCGGCCGCCACTACATTTACCCAGTGTGCAGTTAGGGAGATATAGCGTCCCTGGCCGTGCTTACTGGTCCACGTATCTGTGGTTAGGTGGACCTTGTGTCACGACTGTATGTGAGCAACAATAGTATACACAGTAAAAGAGCTACTGACCGGACCCAAACTAGGGAGGATAAAGGGTGACTCCTGTCAGACCCTCAAAGCTCTCCCTATTCTGCTAAAGCACATGCCCGGATCCAAATGGCGGAACGAGGCATGCCCACGTGCCTAAGACTGATGACCACTGTAACCCCTACAATAGTGGAAGGGGCACGGCCACCGATGCCCTACTCAGTATATGGATGGAACTGTGGCCACCTCAGATCCAGTCAGAAAATAATCAGGTACACAACAATGTCTGTACACTTAGCTGAAGGTGTTGCAGCCGCAGAGAAGACGGATCCAAGGACAGCTGGCAATATCCGGAGTGCTTGCTGCAGCAGAACACAGGTCCAGTGAACTGATAGCTACAAGTGAAGATACTAAAGCAAGAGCTACAACTGAAATGAGAACTATAATCCACGCCCTACAATAGGGGGAGGGGTGATATAAAGAGAGGGAAATCAAACGCATGAGGAACAGCTGGGAGGAAGGAAACCAAAAGTAAACAGAGCAGTGAGAACTCCTCCCAGCTCTAGTAGTGACATCATCACAGGGGTGGAGAAACAGAGCTGTGAGAACGTCCCAAAGCTCTGGTAGTGACACCTTGCCACAGATGGCGTTGCGCAGTGCACACTTGATTTTATCGGATACTTGGTTGTGCAGGGAAGGCACGGCTCTCTTGGAGAAGTAGTGCCCTCTGGGAACAACATACTGTGGGACAGCAAGCGACATGAGCTGTTTGAAGCTGTCTGTGTCCACCAGCCTAAATGACAGCATTTCATAGGCCAGTAGTTTAGAAATGCTGGCATTCAGGGCCAGGGATCGAGGGTGGCTAGGTGGGAATTTACGCTTTCTCTCAAATGTTTGTGAGATGGAGAGCTGAACGCTGCCGTGTGACATGGTTGAGATGCTTGGTGACGCAGGTGGTGGTGTTGGTGGTACATCCCATGTTTGCTGGGCGGCAAGTGCCAATGTCCCTCCAGAGGCGGAGGAAGAGGTCGAGGCGGCGGCAGCAGCAGAAGAGGCCGAGGCGGCAGCAGCAGAAGAGGTAGAGGCGGCAGCAGCAGAAGAGGTAGCAGGGGGAGCCTGAGTGACTTCCCTGTTTTTAAAGTGTTTACTCCACTGCAGTTCATGCTTTGCATGCAGGTGCCTGGTCATGCAGGTTGTGCTAAGGTTCAGAACGTTAATGCCTCGCTTCAGGCTCTGATGACACAGCGTGCAAACCACTCGGGTCTTGTCGTCAGCACATTGTTTGAAGAAGTGCCATGCCAGGGAACTCCTTGAAGCTGCCTTTGGGGTGCTCGGTCCCAGATGGCGGCGGTCGGTAGCAGGCGGAGTCTCTTGACGGCGGGTGTTCTGATTTTGCCCACTGCTCCCTCTTTTGCTACGCTGTTGGCTCGGTCTCACCACTGCCTCTTCCTCTGAACTGTGAAAGTCAGAGGCACGACCTTCATTCCATGTGGGGTCTAGGACCTCATTGTCCCCTGCATCGTCTTCCACCCAGTCTTGATCCCTGACCTCCTGTTCAGTCTGCACACTGCAGAAAGACGCAGCAGTTGGCACCTGTGTTTCGTCATCATCAGAGACGTGCTGAGGTGGTATTCCCATGTCCTCATCATCAGGAAACATAAGTGGTTGTGCGTTAGTGCATTCTATCTCTTCCACCCCTGGGGAAGGGCTAGGTGGATGCCCTTGGGAAACCCTGCCAGCAGAGTCTTCAAACAGCATAAGAGACTGCTGCATAACTTGAGGCTCAGACAGTTTCCCTGATATGCATGGGGGTGATGTGACAGACTGATGGGCTTGGTTTTCATGCACCATCTGTGCGCTTTCTGCAGAAGACTGGGTGGGAGATAATGTGAACGTGCTG